>NC_091157.1:53263387-53344122 GCF_040958095.1 Procambarus clarkii
ATAGAACACAGAAGGTCATCCACAGCGAGACTCTTCATCTTACTCAAGAACAACTAAGAATCATCAATCATAAAATAAAAGCTAATCATGTAAGTAACGTCCTTTAGTTTGCACTTTCTGCCAGTAATGTAAGTAACGTAACAATGTGTGTGTACTTACTGAAGACAGTCATGTAAGTAACGCCATAATATATGTACTTACAGCCAGTCATGTAAGTAACGTCACTACGTGTGCACTTACAAAAAGCCATTCAAGTAAGTAGCATCATTCCGTGTGTACTTAGATCCATTCATGTAAGTAACTTCGCAATGTGTGTTCCTACAGCTAGTCATGTAAGTAACTTCGCAATGTGTGTTTTTACTGTCGGTCATATAAGTAACGTTACTACTTGTGAACTTACAGAAGACAGTCATATAAGTAACGTCACTACGTGTGTACTTACAGTAAACACCGGGTTGTACAGTTACAGTACCGGGTTGAGAAGAATGTTATAATTGTTGTCCAGATTGTGAAGAATGATATAATTCAAGCAGGAAATGTTGACCAGACCACACACTAGAAGTTGAAGGGACGACGACGTTTCGGTCCGTCCTGGACCATTCTCAAGTCGATTGAGAATGGTCCAGGACGGACCGAAACGTCGTCGTCCCTTCAACTTCTAGTGTGTGGTCTGGTCAACATACTTCAGCCACGTTATTGTGACTCATCGCCTGCAAGCAGGTAATATTATAATCAAGCAGATAATTGTTGTCAGGTTGTGAATGATGCTAAAATAATTGTCATGTTGTGAATGATGTCATAATTGTTGTCCAGGTTTCAATGGATGTTATATTTCCCGTCCATGTTGTGAATGATTGTATTATTGTTGTCAAGGTTGTGAATGATGATATAATAATTGCCTGAACTTTGAGGATGTTATAATTGTTGTAAGGCTGTGAATTATGTTATAACTGGTGGTTCAGGTTATGAATTATATTTTTAATTTGTTGTCTAGGGTCTGAAACCTAGAATAATAGATATGCTAATTGTCAATGACATTAAAGATGGTTGTCCAGTTTGTGAATAATGTTATAATTATTGTCCAGGTTGTGAAGATCGACGCCTTTGCAGGAGCAGGCAAGACTACAACCCTGCGGAGGTTGTGCCAAGAGCGACCACACACAAGGTTTCTCCTGCTTGTCCCCACTAAGTCACTCGAAGAACAATGTTCACAAACATTCCCCATCAATGTTACGGTGAACACTGCTCAGTCTATGGCTTTAGCACAAATTGGAACAAAGTAAGTTGAGCATGCTGGTTACAATCATACTATTTGGCTATCCGGTGGCTACATTCACACTACAGGGTGCATGGTGGCTACAATCACACTACAGGGCTGCCTGGTTGCTACATTCACAATACAGGGCTGCCTGGTGGCTACAATCACACTACAGGGCTGTGTGGTGGCTACATTCACACTACAGGGTGCCTGGTGGCTACACTCACATTACAAGGCAGCCTGGTGGCTACACTTACACTACAGGGCTGCCTGGTGGCTATGCGCACATTATAGGGCTGCCTGGTGGTTACACTCACACTATAGGGCTGCCTGGTGGCTACACTCACACTATAGGGGCTGCCCGATGGCTACACTCACACTATAGGGCTGCCTGGTGGCTACACTCACACTATAGGGCTCCCTGGTGGCTAACTCACACTATAGGGCTGCCTGGTTGCTGCACTCATACTATAGGGCTGCCTGGTGGCTACACCCACACTATAGGGCTGCCTGGCGGCGACACTCACATTACAGGGCTGCCTGGTGGTTACACTCACACTATAGGGCTGCCTGGTGGTTACACTCACACTATAGGGCTGCCTGGCGGCTTCACTCACACTATAGGGCTGCCTGGTGGCTACACGCACACTAGAGCCTCAAACTAAAGCTCTGGTGCTGGTTTAAGATTATCTGAACCTCACACTTGGCAGTGCTGTTGTCGCGTGTTTGATCTTAACTCCGTCTCTCTTCTTGGAAATGTAATAGTCATATACGAACCTGACTGATCTACAGTTGATGGCAGTTGTACTAAAGCAACTTCCTGCTGTTCTCCAGGTTCATGAGGAAACTATTCGCCCGCACCAGTCTTCATCAATGTGATGGACAAAACAAATATATCTTAATATTTCAAGAAATCTGACATTTCAGTGTTTGGATTAGGGATTTCAAAAGAGCAACAAATCTTTATGGTTGGTTTGGAAGAAATTATTATTCAATAATGTTTTGTTCTTTTGTTTTTCAGGTTTTCGTCAATTAATAAATTGGAGGACACATTTGGTCTGATTGATATATCTAAGTTCATCGACTTATGTAACCAGTCAAAAACCAGGTAAGACCAGCAAAGGCAATGAACAGTAGGATGTGTTGAAATATGGTCTCTAAATTACTACATTATTTTCTCAATGTCTAATTTAAATGTCATCACAAACATTAGAGAATTGATGTGTGAAAGTCTGGTATAATATTATGTTTCATGTTGATCATTTAAGTCATTGGACACTTAACTCCCTTGGAATTAATTATCTGTATGTATGACAGCTATCTGTATAGCTTATGAGTGAAACACTGCCTCTCCTGTATGTATAGTAGCTGATTGTACAGCTTAATAGGGACACACGTACTGTTTGTCCTACATGAATGACAGCTGCTATTACAGCTTAATAGTGGCACACTGTATATCTTGCATATACAGCTTAACGATATACTGCATGCATGACAGCTTCACAGTGACACACTGCATGTCCGGCATGTATGATAGCTGCTTGTACGGCTTAACAGTGACACACTGTATGTCCTGCTTGTATGACACCTGCTTGTACGGCTTAACAGTGACACACTGTATGTCCTGCACTTATGACACCTGCTTGTACGGCTTAGCAGTGATACACTGCATGTCGAGCATGTATGGCAGCTGCATGTACAGCTTAACAGTTATACACTGCATTTCCTGCATTTATGACATCTACTGTCATACATGCAGGGAATCACTGCATGTCCAGCATGTATGATACCTGCTTTTACGGCTTAACAGTGACACTGTATGTTCTGCATGAATAACAGCTGCTTGTACGGCTTAACTGTGATACACTGCATGTCCAGCATGTATGACAGCTGCTTGTACAGCTTAATAGTGACACACAACATGTATAGCTGGAAAAACCCTTTCCAGCTATACAACCGGTATAGCTGGAAAAACCAGCTATACAACCGGTATAGCTGGAAAAACCTTTAGGATTTGTCTTCGCTTGCTCTGCTATGCGAACTTCAAAGTTTCTTTTTGCTTTCTTTATCTCTTTTTTAGTATTTCTAACCAGTTGTACGAATTCCTGTTCTAAACTGACTTCCCAATTCTTAATCCTTTTTGTACCACGCTCTCTTTTTACCTATAAGGTTCCTCAGATCCTTTGTTATCCACTTTGGATTATTAGTATTCAATCTATTCAATTTATATGGTATACTACATTCCTGGGCTTTGCTTAGAATATTTTTAAATAGGTTATATATTTTGAATCCACATCGAAAACCCATTTTACGTCACCTATCGCTGGGTTCACGTCTTGCTCCAAGACAGGCCCACACCCTATTCCCAAGACTTTCCAATCTATTTGACCCAAAAAATTTCTTAGGCTATTGAAATCAGCTTTTCGAAAGACAGGCACTAACAGAATTTTCTCCTACAGATATATTCCATTCAATGCTAAACCTGATTTCTTCATGATCACTGTTCCCTAGCTCACTCCCTATTTCGATGTCCTTAATTTGTGTTCCCTGTTAGTTTACACTAAATCTAAAATATTATTTCCCCGCGTTGGTTCCTTTATGTGTTGCGCAAGAAAGCAATCGTCAATTAATTCTAGAAAATCTTCTGCTTCATTATTCCCTGTTTTGTTTAACCAGTTTATTCCACTAAAATTAGAGTCACCCATGACATAAATACTGTTAGATATAGATGCTCTAGATATTTCATCCCATAGATGCTTTGCTTCCATTCTGTCTAAATTTGGTGGCCTATATATAAATCCTATTATAATATTATTTGCTTTTTCGTTTAATTCCATCCAAATAGTTTCTGTATGTGGCTCAGTTTTGAAAACTTTCTTTGAGACTACATTTCAAATTGTCCCTAACATATATGGCTACTCCCCTCCTCGTCTAATATATCTATCTGTGCGAAATAGTTTTAATACATTTATTTGATATTCACAATCTTTAGCACAAAACGTTCTATCCAAATATCATATCTGGGAATCTCCCACAACTAAAGTTCGCTTAGGTACTTCCTTTACTCTCTGAGGGGCCTGCGCTTCATTGCTTTCCCTTTCGCGTGATCTGCAGTATCACCACAGCACTCGTCCTCCAATATGACAAATGAATTAGAAGTTCTTAGGGTGTCTGTAGGCGGCTTTATCAAAGTCTTCTTCTTCCCCTGAACTTTACAACTTTCCAAGACGAGATCTTTTTACTACTGGTCTCCTTCGTTTCTTCTTGTTGTCGTTTCAGCTGTAGTACCTCCTCCCGTAAAGAGTCCAACTCTGTCTTCAGGGCTCCAACTAGAGTCATCAGGTCCCTCACTACAACTTCCATATTGCTATGATAATATAACTACACTCAGGAGCTCCGGCTAACACACCCTCTCACCCTTACACAACTAGTGTATTATACCACTAGGGTATAATAATATATATACCACTATACCACAAAACCAAGATAATACTAAACTCGTTTTTTAGACCACTAGGGTATTTCACCACTGGTTTATTACAAAAGTAGGTTTTAAACCACTAGGTTATTAAGCAAATAGATGGTTTTATGGTTATTAATAGATGGTTATTAATAATGGTTATTAATTTCCAGCTATACAGGTTGTATAGCTGGAAAGGGTTTTTCCAGCTATACATGTTGTGTGTCACTATTAAGCTGTACAAGCAGCTGTCATACATGCTGGACACCACTAGGGTATTACACCACAAGGTTACTACACCAGCAGGATTTTACACCAATAGATTATTACACCACTAGGTTGAACAAATCCATTCTGCTCGGGTGCAGGGGGGGGGGGGGATTGTGTAAAAGCCTGGTTTGTGCCTCGGAAAGGCTACGGGATCCAGTAAGTTCAGTACAACTTCGGTTTCAACCCATTTTACCCTGTCGTAGCTCAGTCGATTAAGGCAGTGTCTGGGATGCTCCCAGACGCAGGTTCGAATCCTCGTCACTGCCCTTGTGGATTTCTTCATTTGATGCATCACGTTAGTGTGATCTCTGTGTGTGACCACTAGGTTATTACTCTACATGATTCTTACACCACTAGGTTATTACTCTACATGGTTCTTACTCCACTACGCTATTTCTCTACATGGTTCTTACACCACTAGGCTATTACTCTACATGGTTCTTACACCACTAGGCTATTACTCTACATGGTTCTTACACCACTAGGTTATTTCATCACTATGCTATTACACAACTAGCTTATTACGCCAATTGGTTATTATGCCACTAGGTTATTACACTTCCAGCTTACTACACCTCTTGGCTATTACACCACTAGGTTATTTCATCACTATGCTATTACACAACTAGCTTATTACGCCAATTATTATGCCACTAGGTTATTACACTTCCAGCTTACTACACCTCTTGGCTATTACACCACTAGGTTACTACTCAATTAGGTTATTGCACTTCGAGGTTAGTACATTAATAGGTTATTAATCCAATAGGTTATTACTACTCTAGGTTATTATACCACCAGCTTATTTCACCACTACTCCATTTGGTTATTACACCTCAAGGTTATTACTCCACTAAATTATTACAATACTAGATTATTTCACTACTAGGTTATTACACCATTATGTTATTACTCCACAAGGTTATTACACCAAAAGATTATTACACTACTAGCTTATTACACCACTTGGTATTTCTCCGCAAGGTTCTTACACCACTAGGGTTATTACCACACTAGTGCATTATACCACTAGGAAATTACAAAACCAAGTTAATACTAAACTCGGTTTTTAGACCACTAGGGTATTTCACCACTAGGTTATTACACCACAAGGTTGTCGCACTACTAGTATATTTCATTACTTGTTTATTACACAGCTAGGTTTTTAAAGCACTAGGATTTTATTTAAAATATTATAAATTATATATAACTATTAAGCCACTATATTATTACACCACTAGGTTATTACACAATTATAATATTACATCACTAAATAATTTCACCACTAGGTTATTACACTACTATATTATTACACCACTAGGTTATTACACAATTAGAATATTAAATCACTAAATAATTTCACCACTAGGTTATTACACTACTATATTTTTACACCACTAGGTTATTACACAACTAGAATATTACATCACTAAATAATTTCACCACTAGGTTATTACACTACTAGATTATTACACCACTATGTTATTACACTACTAGAATATTACACATTAGGTTATTAAAAAAGATTATTACACATTAGGTTATTAAACTAGATTATTACACCTCTTTGTTATTACACAATTAGGTTAATATACCACTAGGGTAATACACTACTAGATTATTACACTACTAGAGTAATACACTAGATTATTGCACTACTAGAGGCTACACTCAGACTACAGGGCACCCTGGTGGCTACTCTTACTTCAAGGCTGCGTGGTGGCAACATTCACACTAAAGGGTTCTTGGTGGCTACAGTCACGTTACAAGGCTCCCTTTTGGCTACACTCAACCTTCAAGGCTGCCTGGTCGGCTACGTTCACACTACAGGGTCTCCCTTGTGGCTACACTCACACTCCAGAGCTGCAACGTGGCTATACTCACACTACAGGGCTCCCTTGTGGCTACACTCTCACTCCAGAGCTGCCATTTGGCTACACTCACACTACAGGGGCTCCCTTGTGGCTACACTCACACTCCAGAGCTGCCTGATGGCTACACACGCATTACAGGGCTGCGTGGTGGCCACACTCACACTACAGGTCTGCCTGGTACCTATACTCACACTACAGGTCTGCCTGGTAGCTATATTCACACATCAAGGTTGCCTTGTGGCTATACACAAACTTCAGTGCTGTCCGGTGGCTACACTCATATTACAGGGCGCCCTGGTGGCTACACTCATATTACAGGGCTCCCTGGTGGCTACACTCACATTAAGGTGCTGCCCGGAGGCTATATTCACATTTCAGTGCTCCTTGTTTGCTGCACTCACATTATAAGGCTGCCTGTTGGCAACACTCACACCACAATGCTGCCTGTTGGCTTCACTCATACATCAAGGCTACATTGTGACTACACTCACACTGCAAGGTCGCCTGGTGGCTACAATCACACTACAGGGGCTACCTGGTGGCTTCATTCACATTACAGGGCTGTCTAGTGGCTACACATTACAGCCCCGTTCCTGTGCTAGGTTAGTCCACTACGGGCTCACCATATCCCGTGCTACTTGGAACTTTTTGTTCCCTGCAGATGAATCTTAAACAATAACGACAGAGCCTACACTCACTATATAGAGCTGCCTGGTGACAACACTCAGACTTTTTTGCTGTTGTTGTTTTAGATTCAGCTTTTCAGAACTAGTACCAAGTAGCACGGGCTATGATGAGCCCGTAGTGGACTTACCTGGCACAGGAGCGGGGCTGTAACCGCTTTCTTTCTTGCTGTCTGGTGTCCACATTACCACTACAGGGCTGCTTGGTTGCTACACTCACTGTTACAGCCACTTAGGACCAGTAACCGGGTTCCTGATGGAAGAACCTCTTTTAGTGTATCCGACCCCAAGTCAGTAGTACGCTCTTAGGAATTGGTTATATTGTGCAATAGAGAAAAGGGGGGATGAACAAAACACTATTTCCTTTACCAATATATTTACACTTTCACCAATAAAATATTTGAATAAATAGACTATTACTATACTTATTTACAATAGTGTCACTTGCACACACGACACACAAAACGCACACTATGCAGTATTCGTCAACCCCAGTGTTTCCACTACCTAGTACCTCGTCCACACGTACTGAGAAACATTAGCGAGTTCACCTTATACGTGGGCCAGTCCACCGACACAGTATCACGAGGTGCCTATTCTCTACTATCGCTCTCCAGCTACACACTGGCAGAGGACTTCAGCCACATGCTGCCCGGGGTCTCCAACAATCATATACAGGGGTAGCTAACCCCTGGCAGAAGCCTCCTAGCGACCAGCACGATAGCGACCAGCACGATAGCGACCAGCACGATAGCAGCTCTCTCTCCTCTCTCTCTCCTCTCTCTCTCTCTCTCTCTCTCTCTCTCTCTCTCTCTCTCTCTCTCTCTCTCTCTCTCTCCTCTCTCTCTCTCTCTCTCTCTCTCTCTCTCTCTCTCTCTCTCTCTCTCTCTCTCTCTCTCTCTCTCTCTCTCTCTCTCTCTCTCTCTCTCTCCTCTCTCTCTCTCTCTCTCTCTCTCTCTCTCTCTCTCTCTCTCTCTCTCTCTCTCTCTCTCTCTCTCTCTCTCTCTCTTCTTATCTCTCTCTCTCTCTCTCTCTCTTCTATATCTCTCTCCTATCTGTCTGTCTCCATCTCTCTCTTTCTCTATTTTGCTGTATCTCTCTCTTCTCCCTCTCATCATTTTTCTAAATGCAATAAAGATAATTTTTCCTAATAATTGCAATAAATAAAAATTAGAACTATCATTTTAAAAACTTCTGCTCCAAAACGTTATCGCATAACATTTAAAACATTTATTAAAACGTTATGACCTCATGTTTTATACGTGTACTTTTAAATTCTAAAAACATGTATATTAAATGTAATTTAAAACGTACCCAAAACAATGAAATGTCGTTTTAAGCACGTTTTGAAAACGGGAAAATGTTTAGTGGAACAAGGCTACCTATTGGATACAATCTCACTACAAAGTTTCCTGGTGGCTACACTGACACTTCAGGGCTGCCTGATGGCTAGACTCTCACTACAGGGCAGTTTGGTGGCTACATCCATACTTCAGGGCTGTCTGGAGGCTACAAGGTACACTACAGAACAGCTTCGTGGCTACACTCACACTACAGCCCAGCCTGGTGGCTACACTCACACTACAGGGTGGCCTGGAGACTACAGTCACACTACAAGGCTGCATGGTGGCTACAAGAACACTACTGAGTTGCATGGGGTCTACAATCACACTACAGGGCAGCTTTATTACACATTACATGGCAGCTTGGTGGCTACATCCACACTACAAGACTGCCTGGATTGTACACTCACATTTCAGGGCGGCCTGGTGGCTACACACACACTACAGGGCTGCCTGGTGGGTGCACTCACACTATAAGGGTGCCAGATAGTTACACTCACACTACAGGCTGCCTGCTTGTTTCAATCACAGTACTGAGATGACTGGTGGCTACACTTACTCTGTAGGGCTGCCTGGTGGCTATAATCGCAGTACAGTAATAAATAACTTGTTTGCACTATTCCAATAACTTGTATACACTCTTCCAACAACTTGGTACACTTCCAATAACTTGTGTACACATTCCAATATTTCCGTGGTGAACAGTTTCCGTGGTGTAGTGGTAAGACACTCGCCTGGCGTTCCGCGAGCGCTTTGTCATGGGTTCGTATCCTGGCCGGGGAGGATTTACTGGGCGCAATTCCTTAACTGTAGCCTCTGTTTAACGCAACAGTAAAATGTGTACTTGGATGAAAAAACGATTCTTCGCGGCAGGGGATCGTATTCCAGGGACCATAGGATTAAGGACTTGCCCGAAACGCTGCGCGTACTAGTGGCTGTACAAGAATGTAACAACTCTTGTATATATCTAAAAAAAAAAAAACTTTTATACACTCGCCAATAACGTTTGAAAATTTCCCAATAGCGTTTGAATATTCCCCAATAACGTTTGAATATTCCCTAATAACGTTTGAATATTCGCCAATAACTTGTGTCACTATTACAATAATATGTGTACACTCTTTCAATATCTTGTGTGAACTCTTCATATAACTTTTGAATACAATGCCAATAACTTGTGTACAATCTGTCAATAACTTGTGTAAACTGTACTAATAAGTGTTGTACACTTCTCCAACAACTTACAGCTCTAAGACTCTTGACTTGGTAAGAAGAACTATTGATTGCTTCATGAGTTCCTCGAACGAGTACATCACCCTGCAGCACGTGCCCAACGACACGCGCCATATTTGGGAAATTGAGACCCTGACGGACGAATGTCGATATAAGGTTAGTCCAATTTGTTGGTGTGTAATATAATGTGTAGGTTAAGTCCATGTTAAGTGTTAGTAAAATATGTTGGTGAGTCTGTAATATAATGTATAGGTTCAGTCCATGTGGAAGGTTAGTCTAATATGTCGTTGAATCTGTAATATAATGTGTAGGTTCCGTCATGTAAAGTGTTAATCCAATATGCTGGTGAGCCTATAATATAATGTCTAAGTTCAGTCCATGTAGATCCTAAGTCCAGTATATCGGTGAGTCTGTAAATTAATGTGTAGGTTCAATCCATGTAGATGGTTAGTCTAATATGTTGGTGAGTCTGCATTATAATGTGTAGGCTCAGCCCATGTTGAGTGTTAGTCCAATATATTGGTGAGTCTGTAAAATAATATGAAGGTTCAATCCATGTAGAGTGTTAGTCCAATATGTTGTTAAGTCTGTAGTATAATGTGTAGGTTCAGTTCCTGTTGAGTGTTAGTCCAATTTGTTGGTGAGTCCTTAATATAATGTGTAGGTTCAGTCCATGTTGAGTGTTAGTCTAATTTGTTGGTGGGTCTGTAAAATAATGTATAGGCTCAGTCCATGTGGATGGTTTGTCCAATATGTTGGTGAGTCTGTAATGTAATGTGTAGGTTCAGTCCATATTGAAGGATAGTCTAACGTGGTGTTGAGTCTGTAATAAGGTGTAGGTTCAGTCCATGTAGAAAGTTAGTCCAATATATTGTTGAGTCTGTAATATAATGTGTAGGTTCAGTTTAAGTAGAAGTTTAGTCCAATATGTTGGCGAGTCTGTAATATAAAGTGTAGGTTCAGTCCATGTAAATGGTTAATCCAAAATGTTGATGAGTCTGTAATATAATGTGAAGGTTCAGTCCATGTTGAGTGTTAGTCTAATAATTGCTGAGTCTGTAATATATAGTGTGTAAGTTCAGTCCATGTTGAGGGTTAGTCCGATATGTTGGTGAGTTTGTAATATAAAATACAGGTTCAGTACATGTTGAGGTTAGTCCAATATGTTGTTGTGCTGGTAAGTTAACGTGTTGGTCCAGTGCGTGTCAAGGCAAGATGTGTTGACACATTGTTGACGGGGTATCACCTCAAGAGGACTCCACTGACATTAGAGAAAGCAACTGTTTTTTTTGCATTTAGTGCATTCAGGAAGTAGCAAAGAGACACAACGGTAGTACAAGTAATGCATCAATGTATACAGTAAAGACAACCTTGACAACTGCGAACTCATTGTTGATTTAATGAAATAATATTATGTGACAAAGAAAAGATGAGGTTTTTTCCTCAGATGGGGAGAAGGTATGAGTTGTAGCAGACATACGTGATGCTATGTTAGTCTGGATTAATCCCTTAAACGACGAAACGTTATGTATAAAGGTAACTCTCATCTCACTGTTTCACTGACCTACTAGACAAGTACAAAACAGAAATTGTGTTGGTAACTCCATTTGAGGTGAATGTTGAATATAATTCTCCACGTGAGGGAAATGTTGGCTGTAACTCTCCCAACTGAGTGAATTGTTGACTGTAACTCTCACCTTAAGGGAAAAGTTTGGCTATAACTTTCGACTTGAAGGGAATGTTGTTTATTCTACCACTTGAAAAGGAATGCGGACTATTGCTCTCCACTTGAATGCAATAATCATTGCAACTCTTGTTCCCTTTTTGCAATCACTAAAATGGAATCCCAATACCAAGATAAAGGACACTAAACTCCCCACTGGTCTCCCAAGCATTGTGGAATAGAGTGGAGAGTCTCATGTCGTCCGTCTATCGGCCTGCCGTATCATCTGTCGTGAATCTATTGATCTGAACACCAGCAATCTGAACACCACAAGAAGTAAATGTGGAACAGGAACACACTCCGGCTGAGTAAGGGTCCTCGGTGCTGTGGTTCTCACCAACACTACAGAACATGGCAGGTCGTCGGGTGCAACGAGAGCAAAGTTGGTTGCAATTTTCAATCTGAGAAGATCATTGGCTTTAGCTCTGCTTATAGGAAATGTTGGCTGTATTTCGCGACTTAGAGGGAATATCTGCTGTATTTCTCCACTTGAGGGGAATGATTGCTGTATTTATCCACTTCAAGGGAATGTTGGCTGCAACTGGCCACTTGAGGGAAATGTTTGCTGTATTTATGCACTTGAGGGGAATGTTTGCTGTATTTATGCACTTGAGGGGAATGTTTGGTGTATTTTTTCACTTGTCACTTGAAGGAAATATTGGCTGCAACTCTCTACATGAGGAGTGAATGAATGTGGTCTGTAAACATCACTTAAAGTGAATGTAGTCTGTAGCTCCTCATATAAAAGGCATGCTGGCTGCAACTTACTGGGAATGTGGTTTGGAGCTCGTTACTTAAGAGGAATATTGGTTGCATCTTCCCACATGAGAGGAATACTGGCTACAACTTTCCACTGGAGGGGAACTTTTCACTTACCCGGAATCACTGGTGATGTACACTTACCCTAGGATGCTAGATGAGCATATTTTCCTTTGGGCGCTAAGAGGGCATATTTTCCCTAAGTAACAAAGTAGCATACTTTCACCTGAGTGCCAAATGAGTATATTTCCCTTAAGCGCTAGGGAAGCATACATCCCTAGAGGTACATACTTCCCTTAGAGAATCATGTTTCTCTTAACTAATTTAATTTAAGTTAATTAATTTAATATAACACTTTCAGCCTCCCGGCTGAAAGTGAAAGTCCACTTAAAGTGGACTCCGTCGGACACGCTCTTGTGTCCACGTGGGAGGAAAGTTTAATCACTAGATGATCATACTGCCCTCATGCGCTAGAGGAGAATATTTTCCTGTATCTTCACATATAGATGCAAGGTCAAGTGCAGAACTATTGCATTATGTTCCGCTGTAGTTACAGTGACGATAACTGATCTGCGATGTACTTTGTGTTTATATTTGAATTTTGTATTGTCAGGTCCTGTCACTTGCCGAGTCAGTGTGGATGGAGATGAACAGGTGCTGGGAGAGGCAGCAAATTTCCATGACACAGGTGAGTGAGTTATGAACAGTGTTGTAACAAGTGCTCGGCCAGGCTGCAGGTGTCCATGACACAGGTGTGTTATTGACAGTGTTGTAATCCACTTTCTTGAAATGGGAAATCAGCAGCCAGGAGAGGTGTACTGGAAAACTGGGAAACTTTGTGACATTTTCCAATTTAATAACACTGATGGATCGCATACTTCCCATTGTTACCCAACTGACAGATGGTATGTTTTCCATTTATATAAATGTTGTGGTGCGAGCACGTGTGACGGCTGTGTGTTGTCAACAGGACGGACTGGTGAAGGCCTGGCAGCTAACGAAGCCTCGTATCCAGGGGTATGACGTGTTGCTGGTCGACGGAGCAGAGGACATCAATGATGCCGTCTTGGATATCCTCCTCAACCAACACTGTGCGAAGGTCAGTAGGGGAAGAACGGAGAGGAAGAGCAGCAGGGGAGACGGAGAGGGTAGAGCCGCAAGGGAGAGAACGGAGAGGGTAGAGCAGCAAGGGAGAGAACGGAGAGGGTAGAGCAGCAGGGGAGAGAACGGAGAGGGTAGAGCAGCAAGGGAGAGAACGGATAGGGGAGAGAACGGATAGGGTAGAGCAGCAGGGGAGAGAACGGATAGGGTAGAGCAGCAGGGGAGAGAACGGAGAGGGTAGAGCAGCAGGGGAGAGAAAGGAGAGGGTAGAACAGCAGGCGAGAGAACGGAGAGGGGTAGAGCAGCAGGGGGAGAGAACGGAGAGGGTAGAGCAGCAGGGGGAGAGAACGGAGAGGGTAGAGCAGCAGGCGAGAGAACGGAGAGGGTAGAGCAGCAGGGGGAGAGAATGGAGAGGGTAGAGCAGCAGAGGGAGAGAACGGAGAGGGTAGAGCAGCAGGGGGAGAACGGAGAGGGTAGAGCAGCAAAAAGGGAGAGAACGGAGAGGGTAGAGCAGCGGGTGGAGAACGGAGAGGGTAGAGCAGCAGTGGGAGAGAACGGAGAGGGTAGAGCAGCAGCAGGGGAGAGAACGGAGAGGGTAGAGCAGCAGAAAGGGAGAGAACTGAGAGGGTAGAGCAGCGCGTGGAGAACGGAGAGGGTAGAGCAGCAGTGGGAGAGAACGGAGAGGGTAGAGCAGCAGCAGGGAAGAGAACGAAGAGGGTAGAGCAGCAGCAGGGGTGAGAACGGAGAAGGTAGAGCAGCAGGGAGAGAACGGAGAAGGTAGTGCAGCAGGGGGAGAGAACGGAGAGGGTAGAGCAGCAGGGGGAGAACGGAGAGGGTAGAGCAGCAGGGGGAGAACGGAGAGGGTAGAGCAGCAGGGAGAGAGAACGGAGAGGGTAGAGCAACAGGCGAGAGAACGGAGAGGGTAGAGCAGCAGGAGGAGAATTGCGAGGGTAGAGCAGCAGGCGAGAGAACGGAGAGGGGTAGAGCAGCAGGGGGAGAGAATGGAGAGGGTAGAGCAGCAGAGGGAGAGAACGGAGAGGGTAGAGCAGCAGGGGAGAACGGAGAGGGTAGAGCAGCAAAAAGGGAGAGAACGGAGAGGGTAGAGCAGCGGGTGGAGAACGGAGAGGGTAGAGCAGCATGCGAGAGAACGGAGATGGTAGAGCAGCAGGCGAGAGAACAGAGAGGGTAGAGCAGCAGGGGGGAGAGAACAGAGAGGGTAGAGCAGCAGGGGGAGAGAACAGAGAGGGTAGAGCAGCAGGCGAGAGAACGGAGAGGGTAGAGCAGCAGGCGAGAGAACGGAGAGGGTAGAGCAGCAGTGGGAGAGAACGGAGAGGGTAGAGCAGCAGCAGGGGAGAGAACGGAGAGGGTAGAGCAGCAGAAAGGGAGAGAACTGAGAGGGTAGAGCAGCGCGTGGAGAACGGAGAGGGTAGAGCAGCAGTGGAGAGAACGGAGAGGGTAGAGCAGCAGCAGGGAAGAGAACGAAGAGGGTAGAGCAGCAGCAGGGGAGAAACGGAGAAGGTAGAGCAGCAGGGGGAGAACGGAGAGGGTAGAGCAGCAAAAAGGGAGAGAACGGAGAGGGTAGAGCAGCGGGTGGAGAACGGAGAGGGTAGAGCAGCATGCGAGAGAACGGAGATGGTAGAGCAGCAGGCGAGAGAACAGAGAGGGTAGAGCAGCAGGGGGGAGAGAACAGAGAGGGTAGAGCAGCAGGGGGGAGAGAACAGAGAGGGTAGAGCAGCAGGCGAGAGAACGGAGAGGGTAGAGCAGCAGGCGAGAGAACGGAGAGGGTAGAGCAGCAGGGGAGAGATCTAAGAGGGTCGAGCATCATGGGAGAGAACAGTGAATAGCGGCAGGAGAGATAAGGGAGAGGGAAGAACAGCAGGGAAGACAAGGGAATGGGTAGAGCAGCTGGGGAGAGAAGGGAGATGAGTGAGGGACCTGGTGAGAAAAGAGAGAATGGAAGAGGACTGGAGGAGAGAGGAGGGATGCGGGTGAGAGTGAAAGAAGGATGGCAGACAAGTCAGGGGTCAGGGCATTGAACGACGACGCTGGAGAGAGAAGGAAAACAGCTGGAGAACTGCTGAGGAGGGTGGACAGAGGGCAGGCGAGTTATATTTAGATCGGAGAGATTGTCGAGTGAGAGGTCTGAGGAGGCATGCCGGAGAGGAGACATGATGCTGGCTTCCAATTTTCATACACTTTCTAACACCCTCTTTCGTGACGCTGGCTGCCCACTACCCTAAACTCTCCTACGTGATGCTAACTCCTCATTACCCTAAACTCTCCTACGTGATGCTGGCTGCCCACTATCCTACACTTTCCTACGTGATACTGGCTGCCCACTACCCTAAACTCTCCTACGTGATGCTGGCTGCCTACTACCCTACACTCCTCTACCTGATGCTGCCTGCCCACTACCCTACACTCTCCTACGTGATGCTGGCTGCCCAGTGCCCCACACTCTCCTACGTGATGCTAGCTGCCCACTATCCTACATTCTCACACAGCACCCTCTACGTGGTGCTGGCTGTCATCTATTATAAACTCCTTCACCCTTCCATTATATTGTGCTGGCTTTCATCTACCCTATACTCCGTTACTCTTCCGTTGTGTTGTGCTGGTTTTCATCTACCCTATACTCCGTCACCCTTCCTTTATGTTGTGCTGGCTTTCATCTACCCTATACTCCGTCACCCTTCCTTTACGTGGTGCTGGCTGTCATCTATTGTATACTCCTTAGCCCTTGTATTAGATGGTGCTGGCTGTCATCTGCCTTATAATCAGTCGCCCATCCTTTACATGGTGCTGGCTGTCATCTACTCTATACTTCACCACTATTAAATTCTGTGATGTTGGCTGTCATCTACTCTGTCACCCAACGTTGACGGGGTGCTGGCAATCATCTACTTTCTTTACTTCTTTACGTCACCCTTCTTTTATGGTGTGCTGGATGTCATCTACTGTATACTCCTTAACCCTTTTATTTGGTGGTGCTGACTGTCATCTACCCTGAACTCCGTCACCCTTCCTTGACGTATTGCTAACTGTCATATATGCTATACTCGATTACCCTTCCTTGACGTGGTGCTTGCTGTCATCAACATTATATTCCGTCACCCTTCCAACATGGTGCTGGCTGTCACCTATCCTACACACCGTCACCCTTCCTTGACGTGGCGATGGCAGTCTTCTACCCTATACTCCTTTAAACTTCCATAACGTGGTGCTGGCTGACATTTACCCTATGCTCCGTTGCCCTTCCTTGACGTGGGGCTGCCTGTCATCTATCCTATAATCCGCCACCCTTCCTTGACATGTTGCAGGCTGTCGTCAACCTTACACTTAGTCACCCTTCGTTTACGTGGTGTTGGCTGTCATATACCCTATACTCCGTTACCCTTCCTTTACGTTGTGGTAGCTATCATTTACCCTATACTCCATCATTATTCCTTTACATGGTTTTGGCTGACATCTACCCTATACTCCATCACCCTTCCTTTCTGTGGTGCATGCTGTCATCTACCCTATACTCTGCCACTCTTCCTTGACGTGGTGTTGGTAATCATCTCCCCTGTTCTCCGGCACCCTTCCTTTACGTGGAGCTCCTGTCATTTAACATATGCTCTGTCACCTTTCCTTGATGTGGTGCCGGCTGTCATCTAACCTTTTCACCGTCATCCTTCCTTTAACCGGTGCTGGATGTCATCTACCCTGTAAGCTATCACCCTTCCTTGAAGTGGTGCTGACTGTCAATCTACCCTATTCTTCATAACCCTTCCTTTATGTGGTGTAGGATCTCATCTTCCCTATACTCCGTCACCCTTCCTTGAAGTGGAGCTGTCTGTCATCTACTTTATAATCCATCACCCTTCCATGTCGTGGTGCTGGCTGTCGACTACCATACACTCTGTCACCCTTCGTTTACGCTGTGCTGACTGTCATTTATCCTATCACCTTTGCATGACGTGGTGTTGGCTGTCATCTACTCTTTACTCCGTCACCCTTCCATGATGTGGTGCTGGCTGTCATATACCCTATTCTCCATGACCCTTAGTTGCCTTAGTGTCGGCTGCCAACTACCCTATTCTCTATCACCCTTCCTTTAGGCGGTGCTGGCAATATACTCTGCCATATACTCTGTCACCTTTCCTTTATGTGGTGCTGACTGTCAACTACCCTATACACCGTCACCCTTTCTTGAAGTGGTGCAGACTATTATCTACCCTAAAATACGTAACCCTTCCTTTATGTGGTGTTTGCTCTAATCCACCCAATACTCTATCACCCTTCCTTAACGGGTGCTGGTTGTATTCTACCCTATACTCCGTCACCCTTCCTTGTCGTGGAGCTGGCTGTCATCTACCCTATATTCCATCACCCTTCTATGATGTGGTGCTAGCTGTCATCTACCCTATACTCCATCACCCTTCTATGATGTGGTGCTGGCTGTCATCTACCCTATACTCCATCACCCTTCTATGATGTGGTGCTGGCTGTCATCTACCCTATACTCCGTCACCCTTCTATGATGTGGTGCTGGCTGTCATCAACTCTATACTCCGTCACCCTTCATTTACTTGGTACTGGGTGATATTTCATATATATCTATTGTGCGCAGATTTTCATCTGGTGACAGTTGTCATTGAATTGTGTTGTTGTTTATGTTTCAGGTGTTTGTGGGAGACTCTTGCCAACAGCTGCGCTTCTTCGGAGGGACAGTCAGCGCCCTGGATAAGGTGACAGCCACTCACAAGTTTTCCCTCAGCCAGTCCTTCAGGTTCGGACCGGAGGTGTCATATGTAGCACAATGTGCTCTGGAGGCTCGCCTATTGGTTCCCCACCGGACTGTCGTCGGAGCAAGAAAAAAAGACTCATTTGTCCATGCTCCAGATCCTAAACTTTTTGACCCAAGCTCAAAACTCAAAAGGGCTTATATAGCTATGACAAATACGGAACTTTATAGAATAGCCACGAAGATATGTGAGGATAAAGAGTACATTGCAGCATCCATGACATTTGCTGGTGGATTGAGTAAGTATGGATATGACGATGTTATGGACATATTTAATTTAAATCAAATTCAGGAGGGTCTTGCCACAAGAGAATCAGCAAATATTCAGAATCCATTAGTGGCCAAATTCGAAACCATAGCCGACCTTACGAACTTTGCTAAAACGTGTGAAGACCGGGAGCTACTTTCCAAAATTAATATGTTCCATTACAGTGGGAGTAGGACACCCTATCACGTGACTCTGCTTACTCAGAGGTGCAACACAGAGGCATCCGAGGCAGATATATGCTTCAGTACCGTTCACATGGCCAAAGGACTTGAATGGGACTGGGTTATATTGACAGATGGCATTATTAACCCATTATTCAACTTACATGACTTATATGCATATAATGATGAAATGTTGAGGCAGGCGTATGTGTCCTCGACACGAGCCAAGAAGTTCTTAACCATCAACAATGCGGTTCTCTATGCCCTCCTTTCCGCCCATGACGAGCTGGACGTGTTAGTAGCGAGGAAGAGCGTCCAGGAGAGCGTTGTGTGTCTGTGGTGCCACGCCCCCGTCACCCCCTCGCCCTCCCCGCTCATAATTAAGGTACCCTCGCAATCACTTTTTTAATAAACTCTTGTCATGATTTTTGTTCAAAGGTATTATATATATTAAGTGGTAATTTTGTGTAATATATAATTGCCGGACTTGAAAATAGTAATGATACATGACATATTATATTTCTTATATAGGAGAAAGATGTCACATAATCTTGAATATACTTAATTTTGTATATAATTTTTAGGCACTGTCATACTACATATCTGATAAAGGTTACCGGTTTCCCGGAGGATATATGTGCGACGGGTGTGCAACAAACGCAGTAGTCACAAGCCTCACCAGGTGAGAAACAATTTGTTAGTGGTGCTGTGAGTTGTTAGTGGTGCTGTGAGTTGTTAGTGGTGCTGTGAGTTGTTAGTGGTGCTGTGAGTTGTTAGTGGTGCTGTGAGTTGTTACTAGTGCTGTGAGTGTTAGAGGTGCTGTGAGTTGTTAGTGGTGCTGTGAGTTGTTAGTGGTGTGTGAGTTGTTAGTGGTGCTGTGAGTTGTTAGTGGTGCTGTGAGATGTTAGAGGTGCTGTGAGTTGTTAGTGGTGCTGTGAGTTGTTAGTGGTGCTGTGAGATGTTAGAGGTGCTGTGAGTTGTTAGTGGTGCTGTGAGTTGTTAGTGGTGCTGTGAATTGTTAGTGGTGCTGTGAGATGTTAGTGGTGCAGTGAGTTTTAAGTGATGTTGTGAGGTGATAGTGGTGTTTTGAGTTGTTAGTGGGGCATTATGTTGTTAATTGTACATAACGTTGTTAGTGGTGCATCAAGTTGTTAGGTGGTGCTGTGAGTTGTTAGTGCTGCATCAAGTTGTTAGTGGTGCTGTGAGTTATTAGTGGTGCATCAATTTGTTAGTGGTGCATCAAGTTGTCAGAGGAACATTAAAGTTCTTAGATGTGCATCAAGTTGTTAGTGGTGCATCAAGTTGTTAGTGGTGCATCAAGTTGTTAGCGGTGCTGTGAGTTGTTAGTTGTGCTGTGAGTTGTTATTGGTGCTGTGAGCTATTTGCGGTGTTATGAGTTGTTAGTGGGGATCAAGTTTTTAGAGGTGCTGTGATTTGTAAGTTGTGTTGTGAGTTGTTACTTGGGCATCAAGTTGTTAGTTGTACTGTGAGTTAGTGAGGCTGTGAGTTGTTGGTGGTGCTCTGAGTTGTTAATGGTGTGTGAGTTGTTAGCGGTGCATCAACTAACAAAGCATTAATATTATTGTTTTAATTACCTTTATTCTTCTATTGAAATTCATATATTTTTCTTCATGAATAATATTATGTTTCAGAATCACTGGAATAGAAGGTGGTGAAATGCAAATCTTTGCTCGAGCCTCCCGCTTAAGGTTGATCACTGGGAAGCAGCACGAATCAACCCTCTACAACGAGAACGCAATGAGATGGGTAATTATTATGTTAGAAAGGTCTACAGACTAATAGCAGACATTTAAAGCTCAGTTGACTATTTCCTGACCTAAAAAGCTCAGTAGACTGAAATCTATTGTTCAAAGCTTTGGTGCCTAACCCATGATCTTTCAAAGATTAGTAGACAAACACCTTATCTTCAAAGCACATTACACTACTAAATGACCGTCAAAGTTCAGTAAACTAATACCTGACCTTCAAAGCAAAGTAAACTAGTGCCTGACCTTCAAAGCTCAGTAAACTAATACCAGACCTTCAAAGCTCAGTAGACTAATAAACAACCTTCAAAATCAGAAGATTAAGACCTGACCTTAAAAACTGTGTTGACTATTACCTGACCTTTGAAATCTCAGATTCACATCGAAACTTAAAAAATTATTAGATTAACGCCAGACCCTCAAATCAGAGTAGAGTAATCCCTGACCTTGAAAGCTTTGTAGACTAACACCTAACTTCAAAAAATTAGTAGACTAACACCTAACTTCAAAAGTTTAGTAGACTAACACCTAACTTCAAAAGATTAGTAGACTAACACATGATCTTCAAATCTTAGTAGCCAAAACCGTACTTGCTAAGCAGAGAAGACTAAGACAACAATTAAAACACAATAGACTAACAACTTACTTTCAAAGCATAGTTGACTAATACCTGACTTTCAAAGATCAATAGATTAATAAGTTATCTTCAAAGTTCAATACACTAATACGTGACCTTCAGAGCTAAATATACTAATTCCTGCAACTCAAAGCACAGTAGATTAACACCAGCCCTTCAGAGTACAGTTTTCTCTCACTTGACCCTCAAAGTTTAGTAGACAAACACTTGTCCTTCAAAGCACAGTTGGCTCACTTCTGACCTTCAAGGTTTATAAGATTAACACCTGATCTTCTAAGCTTAGAAGACTAACACCTGACCTTAAAGCACAGTAGACTTGCATCTGACCTGCAAAGCACCGTAGATTTACAATTGCCCTTCAAAGCACAGTAGACTAATACCTGACCTTCAGAGCACAGTACATTAACACCTGACCTTCAAAGCACAGTTGATTAACACCTGACCTTCAAAGCACAGTATACTAACTCCTGACCTTCAGAGCACAGTACACTAATACCTGACCTTCAAAGCACAGTACACTAATACCTCACCTTCAAAGCACAGTAGACTAGCACCTGACCTTCAGAGCACAGCACCCTAGCACCTGACCTTCAAAGCACAGTAGACTGGCACCTGACCTTCAGAGCACAGTAGGCTAGCACCTGACCTTCAGAGCACAGTACACTAGCACCTGACCTTCAAAGCACAGTACACTAGCACCTGACCTTCAAAGCACAGTAGACTAGCACCTGACCTTCAAAGCACAGTAGACTTGCATCTAATCTTCAAAGCACAGTAGACTAGCACCTGACCTTCAGAGCACAGTAGACTAGCACCTGACCTTCATAGCACAGCAGACTAGCACCTGACCTTCAAAGTACAGTAGACTAGCACCTGACCTTCAAAGCACTGTAGACTAAGACCTGACCTTCAAAGCATAGTATAATATCACATGACCTTCAAAGCACAGTAGACTAACACTTGCCCTGCAAAGCACAGTTGACTAATACCTGCCCTGCAAAGCACAGTACTAATACCTGACCTTCAAAGCTCGGTAGACGAACATCTGACCTTCAAAGCACAGTAGACTAACACCTGACTTTCAAAGCACAGTAGACTAACACCTGCCCTGCAAAGCTCGGTAGACTTACACCTGCCCTTCAAAGCTCAATAAACTAACACCTACTCTTCAAAGTACAGTAGACTAACACATTTTTATTTTTATTTGTTTCAGTGTTATTCTGGCATAGGCCTTAAGCCTCTGGCTGGCCCACTATGTGTTACTTGTTTTTGTTTCTCTTTTATTTAGGCAGAGTATGAGTATTTATGACTTGTATGTTCGTTTCAGTATGAATGTGCTGCATGTGTTTGACAACTTCTTCTGCTCTGTTGAATCATAGTTATCATATTGGGTTTGTGACTGCACTGTGTTAGATAATAGTAGACTAGCACCTGACCTTCAGAGCACAGTAGAGCACCCCTTCCACAGCAGACCTTCCAGTAGACCACCTGACCACACACATACCTTCATAGCAGTAGACTAGCACCTGACCTTCATAGCACAGCAGACTAGCACCTGACCTTCAAAAGTACAGTAGAACTAGCACCTGACCTTCAAAGCACTGTAGACTAAGACCTGACCTTCAAAGCCATGTGGTGTTGGTCGGGCATTTCTCCACAGTGCTGACATTTCCTCCCAACTTCTGGAACCTGTATGCCTATTTCCTATGCACATGGGTATCGAAGCTTGATGCTATATAAGTGTACTTATGTTTTGTGTTTTTGATAAAAGGCTTCCTTTTATCAAAATAAGCGGTTCCTAGTTAGTTGAATTCTTGCACAAAACCGCAGAACCTGATGTTGCTGCTGCTTTGTTGTGGTCACTGTACATCTTCTGCATTACTCTATTTAAATTAATTGTACTCACTTAAATCGTGACGGACTCTGTGAAATGTAAATGTCTATATTTCTTCTCTTGGTTGCAAGTTCTGAAACTTTGTGTACAATATCCTTCCCTATTAATCTCACATGACTTGGAACCAAGTTGATAAGTACCCGACGGCCTTGACTTTGAATCTTTGCATTAATGCTATGACGTTTGTGGTCAGATGGATGTTTATCACGTATGTGTTCTTGTTGGAAGGTTTCAGTGGCAGTTCTCGAATCTGTATGTATAACATGTTGTCTGTGTTCAGCAAGAGTATGTTCCAAAGCATTTTGAATGGCTAGCATTTCTGTTTGTAAAGTTGAACACCCGTTTGAGAGTCTCCAACTAACTACAGAATTTCCTGCATGAACAAATCCACAAAGGCAGTGACGAGGGTTCGAACCTATGTCCGAGAGCATCCCATACACTGCCTTAATCGACTGAGTTACAACAAGGTTAACAGAATTGCATCCAGAAGTTCTTCTGACTTTACTTGGATCCTGCAGCCTCTCCGAGACACAAACCATGATTTTACGCAATTACCCCATGCACTCGAGCTCTGTCAATAGGCCGTTCTACCTCTTCGCCCTTACTTCATTACACACAGAAATGACAATAGCGTGATGCCTCAAATGAACAAATACATATGGGCCGTAACGAGGGTTCGAACCTACGTCCGAGAGCATCCCAGACGCTGCCCTAATCGACTGAGCTACGACATGGTTAAAAGAATTGCAACCAGAAGTTCTACTTCAACTACTTCAGAATGCGCTCTATGTCATCTTAATTATTGGGACCGCTTAAAAGTTGACACACTCCCGCTACACAAACACACCTCCTTGACAAACACCTCCAAGAATTACCGGATTCATATGTCAGGCTGCGAGCAGCCGCGTCCAAAAGCCTTTTTTGACCATACGACTAACCGGCGGGCTGAGGGGCCATTGAACCCCAGAAGCTACACAAGGAAAGACGCTGACTTGTGAAGAGTTTTTTAAATTTGTCAGTTACCAATCCAGTTTGGACTTGGGACTTGGCCAAGTGATGGTTCACTGACTTAAGTTTATTGTCTGTCTCTTGTGTTGAATGATTCCGTTGATCTTGAGTTGCCACTACTTCTTGCAGTTGTTTTTGTGGATTTTTATGGTCTGGTGTCTTGACTACCCGACTGTTGTTGGTTGTCTGTATGTCCATGTCGCGTTGTTTGTCCTCTTGTGCTCTGTCTTGTCTCATTCTGTTTCTTGTGTAACTGAGGTCTGCTGCAGGATCTTGTCCATTATTACACAAGTGATTTCTTGAGTCTATTGTTGTGAGGCGTTCTTCATCATCTGTAGGCAATTGATAATGGTCTCTGCCATGATCTTCAGGATGTTTTTATAGGTGGATTTCGGTAAAACAGTAAATTTGCTGTGTTGATTCCGAAAGTGATTGCTGTTTCCTCCCATGTCTCACACTTGCCTTCTGGACTGTGTCTTGCCCTCCCACATCTCACACTGGTCCTGTATTGCATGTCCGCTCCACCCATCCTCACACACTTGCTTTATAATTATATAAATATAATTGTGACTGTAAGGGTTGTATACGTGCCCGTCTTCTCTGGAATTACATGGGGTTGTATCACAGCAACCTCCCCCCCCCCTCCAACCACCAGACGTATACAGTACTGTACTCCGGCTTCTCCCAAAATGCCACATATAAGACTTGTGTTTTATGATAGTGAAGCAAGACACTTATCTTACTTAGTACACTTAAAAAAACAATCATGAACGTTTGGGCAAGATTTTTTTAAATCGAGACTTACATAATTATTGTTTACTGTAAGATTAGAATAATGTTTGTTTCTCTCTCAGGAACAGCAGGGTGCTATTAACAGAACAAAAAGGAGGATCCGCGTTTTAGCTAATCTGATTGTCTTAAAACGCCATAGGTCCTGGTTTCCAATGATGGTCTTCCCCGGTCGTCTAGGTCCAGAACCACCACCATGATTAAATGATCATGAAAATTTTGAAGAATTCTGTAAAAGAAAAATAAAATTATTTCCATTTCAATAATTTTTCCAATGTTAGAGTGTTTGATTTTCATTTATGACTTATTTGTGTTTATTTTACTTTTCCTGTGATACCTCCTGTGTGTGTGTGTGTGTGTACTCACCTATTTGTGCTTGCGGGGGTTGAGCTTTGGCTCTTTGGTCCCGCCTCTCAACTGTCAATCAACTGGTGTACAGATTCCTGAGCCTAGTGGGCTCTATCATATCTACATTTAAAACTGTGTATGGAGTCAGCCTCCACCACATCACTGCCTAATGCATTCCATCCGTTAACTAACCTGACACTGAAAAAGTTCCTTTCTAACGTCTCTGTGGCTCATGTGGGTACTCAGTTTCCACCTGTGTCCCCTTGTTCGCGTCCAAGGAACGTGTCCCTTGTTCGCGTTGTGTGTGTGTGTGTGTGTGTGTGTGTGTGTGTGTGTGTACTTACCTAATTGTGCTTGCGGGGGTTGAGCTCTGGCTCTTTGGTCCCGCCTCTCAACCGTCAATCAACTGGTGTACAGATTCCTGAGCCTATTGGGCTCTATCATATCTACATTTGAAACTGTGAATGGAGTCAGCCTCCACCACATCACTTCCTAATGCATTCCATTTGCTAACTACTCTGACACTGAAAAAGTTCTTTCTAACGTCTCTGTGGCTCATTTGGGTACTCAGCTTCCACCTGTGTCCCCTTGTTCGCGGTCCCACCCAGTGTTGAAAAGTTCGTCCTTGTTTACCCGGTCGATTCCCCTGAGGATTTTGTAGGTTGTGATCATGTCCCCCCTTACTCTTCTGTCTTCCAGTGTCGTGAGGTGCATTTCCCGCAGCCTTTCCTCATAACTCATGCCTCTTAGTTCTGGGACTAGTCTAGTAGCATACCTTTGGACTTTTTCCAGCTTCGTCTTGTGCTTGACAAGGTACGGGCTCCCATGCTGGGGCCCGCATACTCCAGGATTGGTCTTACATATGTGGTGTACAAGATTCTGAATGATTCCTTACACAGGTTCCTGAACGCCGTTCTGATGTTAGCCAGCCTCGCATATGCCGCAGACGTTATTCTCTTTATGTGGGCTTCAGGAGACAGGTTTGGTGTGATATCAA
The DNA here is from genome assembly GCF_040958095.1 of Procambarus clarkii. Taxonomy (NCBI): domain Eukaryota; kingdom Metazoa; phylum Arthropoda; class Malacostraca; order Decapoda; family Cambaridae; genus Procambarus; species Procambarus clarkii. The sequence continues at coordinate 53,289,749 of NC_091157.1, forward strand.
CTCCTAGATCTTTCTCTCTGTCTGTTTCATTAAGTACTTCATCTCCTATTCTGTATCCTGTGCCTGGCCTCCTGTTTCCACTGCCTAGTTTCATTACTTTGCATTTACTCGGGTTGAACTTCAACAGCCATTTGTTGGACCATTCACTCAGTCTATCCAGGTCATCTTGTAGCCTCCTACTATCATCCTCTGTTTCAATCCTCCTCATAATTTTTGCATCGTCGGCAAACATTGAGAGGAACGAATCTATACCCTCTGGGAGATCATTTACATATACCAGAAACAGTATAGGTCCAAGGACTGACCCCTGCGGGACTCCACTTGTGACGTCTCGCCAATCTGAGACCTCACCCCTCACACAGACTCGTTGTCTCCTGTTGCTTAGGTATTCCTCTATCCACCGGAGTACCTTCCCTCTGTGTGTGTGTGTGTGTGTGTGTGTGTGTGTGTTGTGTGTGTGTGTGTGTGTGTGTGTGTGTGTGTGTGTGTGTGTGTGTGTGTGTGTGTGTTTTCACAGTTTTTCATAGTACAGTTTTCTCTCACTTGACCCTCAAAGTTTAGTAGAGAAACACTTGTCCTTCAGAGCACAGTTGGCTCACTTCTGACCTTCAAGGTTTATAAGATTAACACCTGATCTTCGAAGCTTAGAAGACTAACACCTGACCTTAAAGCACAGTAGACTTGCATCTGACCTGCAAAGCACCGTAGATTTACAATTGCCCTTCAAAGCACAGTAGACTAATACCTGACCTTCAGAGCACAGTACATTAACACCTGACTTTCAAAGCACAGTAGACTAACACCTGACCTTCAAAGCACAGTATACTAACTCCTGACCTTCAGAGCACAGTACACTAATACCTGACCTTCAAAGCACAGTACACTAATACCTCACCTTCAAAGCACAGTAGACTAGCACCTGACCTTCAGAGCACAGCACCCTAGCACCTGACCTTCAAAGCACAGTAGACTGGCACCTATCCTTCAGAGCACAATAGACTAGCACCTGACCTTCAGAGCACAGTACACTAGCACCTGACCTTCAAAGCACAGTACACTAGCACCTGACCTTCAAAGCACAGTAGACTAGCACCTGACCTTCAGAGCACAGTAGACTAGCATCTAATCTTTAAAGCACAGTAGACTAGCACCTGACCTTCAGAGCACAGTAGACTAGCACCTGACCTTCAAAGCACAGTAGACTAAGACCTGACCTTCAAAGCATAGTATAATATCACATGACCTTCAAAGCACAGTAGACTAACACTTGCCCTGCAAAGCACAGTTGACTAATACCTGCCCTGCAAAGCACAGTACACTAATACCTGACCTTCAAAGCTCGGTAGACGAACATCTGACCTTCAAAGCACAGTAGACTAACACCTGACTTTCAAAGCACAGTAGACTAACACCTGCCCTGCAAAGCTCGGTAGACTTACACCTGCCCTTCAAAGCTCAATAAACTAACACCTACTCTTCAAAGTACAGTAGACTAACACATTTTTATTTTTATTTGTTTCAGTGTTATTCTGGCATAGGCCTTAAGCCTCTGGCTGGCCCACTATGTGTTACTTGTTTTTGTTTCTCTTTTATTTAGGCAGAGTATGAGTATTTATGACTTGTATGTTCGTTTCAGTATGAATATGCTGCATGTGTTTGACAACTTCTTCTGCTCTGTTGAATCATAGTTATCATATTGGGTTTGTGACTGCACTGTGTTAGATAATGTTTCAGTGGTGTGTGTCGGGCATTTCTCCACAGTGCTGACATTTCCTCCCAACTTCTGGAACCTGTATGACTATTTCCTATGCACATGGGTATCGAAGCTTGATGCTATATAAGTGTACTTATGTTTTGTGTATTTTGATAAAAGGCTTCCTTTTATCAAAATAAGCGGTTCCTAGTTAGTTGAATTCTTGCACAAAACCGCAGATCCTGATGTTGCTGCTGCTTTGTTGTGGTCACTGTACATCTTCTGCATTACTCTATTTAAATTAACTGTACTCACTTAAATCGTGATGGACTCTGTGAAATGTAAATGTGTATATTTCTTCTCTTAGTTGCAAGTTCTGAAACTTTGTGTACAATATCCTTCCCTATTAATCCCACATGACTTGGAACCAAGTTGATAAGTACCCGACGGCCTTGACTTTTGAATCTTTGCATTAATGCTATGACGTTTGTGGTCAGATGGATGTTATCACGTATGTGTTCTTGTTGGAAGGTTTCAGTGGCAGTTCTCGAATCTGTATGTATAACATGTTGTCTGTGTTCAGCAAGAGTATGTTCCAAAGCATTTTGAATGGCTAGCATTTCTGTTTGTAAAGTTGAACACCCGTTTGAGAGTCTCCAACTAACTACAGAATTTCCTGCATGAACAAATCCACAAAGGCAGTGACGAGGGTTCGAACCTATGTCCGAGAGCATCCCATACACTGCCTTAATCGACTGAGTTACAACAAGGTTAACAGAATTGCATCCAGAAGTTCTTCTGACTTTACTTGGATCCTGCAGCCTCTCCGAGACACAAACCATGATTTTACGCAATTACCCCATGCACTCGAGCTCTGTCAATAGGCCGTTCTACCTCTTCGCCCTTACTTCATTACACACAGAAATGACAATAGCGTGATGCCTCAAATGAACAAATACATATGGGCCGTAACGAGGGTTCGAACCTACGTCCGAGAGCATCCCAGACGCTGCCCTAATCGACTGAGCTACGACATGGTTAAAAGAATTGCAACCAGAAGTTCTACTTCAACTACTTCAGAATGCGCTCTATGTCATCTTAATTATTGGGACCGCTTAAAAGTTGACACACTCCCGCTACACAAACACACCTCCTTGACAAACACCTCCAAGAATTACCGGATTCATATGTCAGGCTGCGAGCAGCCGCGTCCAAAAGCCTTTTTTGACCATACGACTAACCGGCGGGCTGAGGGGCCATTGAACCCCAGAAGCTACACAAGGAAAGACGCTGACTTGTGAAGAGTTTTTTAAATTTGTCAGTTACCAATCCAGTTTGGACTTGGGACTTGGCCAAGTGATGGTTCACTGACTTAAGTTTATTGTCTGTCTCTTGTGTTGAATGATTCCGTTGATCTTGAGTTGCCACTACTTCTTGCAGTTGTTTTTGTGGATTTTTATGGTCTGGTGTCTTGACTACCCGACTGTTGTTGGTTGTCTGTATGTCCATGTCGCGTTGTTTGTCCTCTTGTGCTCTGTCTTGTCTCATTCTGTTTCTTGTGTAACTGAGGTCTGCTGCAGGATCTTGTCCATTATTACACAAGTGATTTCTTGAGTCTATTGTTGTGAGGCGTTCTTCATCATCTGTAGGCAATTGATAATGGTCTCTGCCATGATCTTCAGGATGTTTTTATAGGTGGATTTCGGTAAAACAGTAAATTTGCTGTGTTGATTCCGAAAGTGATTGCTGTTCCTCCCATGTCTCACACTTGCCTTCTGGACTGTGTCTTGCCCTCCCACATCTCACACTGGTCCTGTATTGCATGTCCGCTCCACCCATCCTCACACACTTGCTTTATAATTATATAAAATATAATTGTGACTGTAAGGGTTGTATACGTGCCCGTCTTCTCTGGAATTACATGGGGTTGTATCACAGCAACCTCCCCCCCCCTCCAACCACCAGACGTATACAGTACTGTACTCCGGCTTCTCCCAAAATGCCACATATAAGACTTGTGTTTTATGATAGTGAAGCAAGACACTTATCTTACTTAGTACACTTAAAAAAACAATCATGAACGTTTGGGCAAGATTTTTTAAATCGAGACTTACATAATTATTGTTTACTGTAAGATTAGAATAATGTTTGTTTCTCTCTCAGGAACAGCAGGGTGCTATTAACAGAACAAAAAGGAGGATCCGCGTTTTAGCTAATCTGATTGTCTTAAAACGCCATAGGTCCCTGGTTTCCAATGATGGTCTTCCCCCGGTCGTCTAGGTCCAGAACCACCACCATGATTAAATGATCATGAAAATTTTGAAGAATTCTGTAAAAGAAAAATAAAATTATTTCCATTTCAATAATTTTTCCAATGTTAGAGTGTTTGATTTTCATTTATGACTTATTTGTGTTTATTTTACTTTTCCTGTGATACCTCCTGTGTGTGTGTGTGTGTGTACTCACCTATTTGTGCTTGCGGGGGTTGAGCTTTGGCTCTTTGGTCCCGCCTCTCAACTGTCAATCAACTGGTGTACAGATTCCTGAGCCTAGTGGGCTCTATCATATCTACATTTAAAACTGTGTATGGAATCAGCCTCCACCACATCACTGCCTAATGCATTCCATCCGTTAACTAACCTGACACTGAAAAAGTTCCTTCTAACGTCTCTGTGGCTCATGTGGGTACTCAGTTTCCACCTGTGTCCCCTTGTTCGCGTCCAAGGAACGTGTCCCTTGTTCGCGTTGTGTGTGTGTGTGTGTGTGTGTGTGTGTGTGTGTACTTACCTAATTGTGCTTGCGGGGGTTGAGCTCTGGCTCTTTGGTCCCGCCTCTCAACCGTCAATCAACTGGTGTACAGATTCCTGAGCCTATTGGGCTCTATCATATCTACATTTGAAACTGTGAATGGAGTCAGCCTCCACCACATCACTTCCTAATGCATTCCATTTGCTAACTACTCTGACACTGAAAAAGTTCTTTCTAACGTCTCTGTGGCTCATTTGGGTACTCAGCTTCCACCTGTGTCCCCTTGTTCGCGTCCCACCAGTGTTGAAAAGTTCGTCCTTGTTTACCCGGTCGATTCCCCTGAGGATTTTGTAGGTTGTGATCATGTCCCCCCTTACTCTTCTGTCTTCCAGTGTCGTGAGGTGCATTTCCCGCAGCCTTTCCTCATAACTCATGCCTCTTAGTTCTGGGACTAGTCTAGTAGCATACCTTTGGACTTTTTCCAGCTTCGTCTTGTGCTTGACAAGGTACGGGCTCCATGCTGGGGCCGCATACTCCAGGATTGGTCTTACATATGTGGTGTACAAGATTCTGAATGATTCCTTACACAGGTTCCTGAACGCCGTTCTGATGTTAGCCAGCCTCGCATATGCCGCAGACGTTATTCTCTTTATGTGGGCTTCAGGAGACAGGTTTGGTGTGATATCAACTCCTAGATCTTTCTCTCTGTCTGTTTCATTAAGTACTTCATCTCCTATTCTGTATCCTGTGCCTGGCCTCCTGTTTCCACTGCCTAGTTTCATTACTTTGCATTTACTCGGGTTGAACTTCAACAGCCATTTGTTGGACCATTCACTCAGTCTATCCAGGTCATCTTGTAGCCTCCTACTATCATCCTCTGTTTCAATCCTCCTCATAATTTTTGCATCGTCGGCAAACATTGAGAGGAACGAATCTATACCCTCTGGGAGATCATTTACATATACCAGAAACAGTATAGGTCCAAGGACTGACCCCTGCGGGACTCCACTTGTGACGTCTCGCCAATCTGAGACCTCACCCCTCACACAGACTCGTTGTCTCCTGTTGCTTAGGTATTCCTCTATCCACCGGAGTACCTTCCCTCTGTGTGTGTGTGTGTGTGTGTGTGTGTGTGTGTGTGTGTGTGTGTGTGTGTGTGTGTGTGTGTGTGTGTGTGTGTGTGTGTGTGTGTGTGTGTGTTTTCACAGTTTTTCATAGTACAGTTTTCTCTCACTTGACCCTCAAAGTTTAGTAGAGAAACACTTGTCCTTCAGAGCACAGTTGGCTCACTTCTGACCTTCAAGGTTTATAAGATTAACACCTGATCTTCGAAGCTTAGAAGACTAACACCTGACCTTAAAGCACAGTAGACTTGCATCTGACCTGCAAAGCACCGTAGATTTACAATTGCCCTTCAAAGCACAGTAGACTAATACCTGACCTTCAGAGCACAGTACATTAACACCTGACTTTCAAAGCACAGTAGACTAACACCTGACCTTCAAAGCACAGTATACTAACTCCTGACCTTCAGAGCACAGTACACTAATACCTGACCTTCAAAGCACAGTACACTAATACCTCACCTTCAAAGCACAGTAGACTAGCACCTGACCTTCAGAGCACAGCACCCTAGCACCTGACCTTCAAAGCACAGTAGACTGGCACCTATCCTTCAGAGCACAATAGACTAGCACCTGACCTTCAGAGCACAGTACACTAGCACCTGACCTTCAAAGCACAGTACACTAGCACCTGACCTTCAAAGCACAGTAGACTAGCACCTGACCTTCAGAGCACAGTAGACTAGCATCTAATCTTTAAAGCACAGTAGACTAGCACCTGACCTTCAGAGCACAGTAGACTAGCACCTGACCTTCATAGCACAGTAGACTAGCACCTGACCTTCAAAGCACAGTAGACTAGCACCTGACCTTCAAAGCACAGTAGACTAAGACCTGACCTTCAAAGCATAGTATAATATCACATGACCTTCAAAGCACAGTAGACTAACACTTGCCCTGCAAAGCACAGTTGACTAATACCTGCCCTGCAAAGCACAGTACACTAATACCTGACCTTCAAAGCTCGGTAGACGAACATCTGACCTTCAAAGCACAGTAGACTAACACCTGACTTTCAAAGCACAGTAGACTAACACCTGCCCTGCAAAGCTCGGTAGACTTACACCTGCCCTTCAAAGCTCAATAAACTAACACCTACTCTTCAAAGTACAGTAGACTAACACATTTTTATTTTTATTTGTTTCAGTGTTATTCTGGCATAGGCCTTAAGCCTCTGGCTGGCCCACTATGTGTTACTTGTTTTTGTTTCTCTTTTATTTAGGCAGAGTATGAGTATTTATGACTTGTATGTTCGTTTCAGTATGAATATGCTGCATGTGTTTGACAACTTCTTCTGCTCTGTTGAATCATAGTTATCATATTGGGTTTGTGACTGCACTGTGTTAGATAATGTTTCAGTGGTGTGTGTCGGGCATTTCTCCACAGTGCTGACATTTCCTCCCAACTTCTGGAACCTGTATGACTATTTCCTATGCACATGGGTATCGAAGCTTGATGCTATATAAGTGTACTTATGTTTTGTGTATTTTGATAAAAGGCTTCCTTTTATCAAAATAAGCGGTTCCTAGTTAGTTGAATTCTTGCACAAAACCGCAGATCCTGATGTTGCTGCTGCTTTGTTGTGGTCACTGTACATCTTCTGCATTACTCTATTTAAATTAACTGTACTCACTTAAATCGTGATGGACTCTGTGAAATGTAAATGTGTATATTTCTTCTCTTAGTTGCAAGTTCTGAAACTTTGTGTACAATATCCTTCCCTATTAATCCCACATGACTTGGAACCAAGTTGATAAGTACCCGACGGCCTTGACTTTTGAATCTTTGCATTAATGCTATGACGTTTGTGGTCAGATGGATGTTATCACGTATGTGTTCTTGTTGGAAGGTTTCAGTGGCAGTTCTCGAATCTGTATGTATAACATGTTGTCTGTGTTCAGCAAGAGTATGTTCCAAAGCATTTTGAATGGCTAGCACTTCTGTTTGTAAAGTTGAACACCCGTTTGAGAGTCTCCAACTAACTACAGAATTTCCTGCATGAACAAATCCACAAAGGCAGTGACGAGGGTTCGAACCTATGTCCGAGAGCATCCCATACACTGCCTTAATCGACTGAGTTACAACAAGGTTAACAGAATTGCATCCAGAAGTTCTTCTGACTTTACTTGGATCCTGCAGCCTCTCCGAGACACAAACCATGATTTTACGCAATTACCCCATGCACTCGAGCTCTGTCAATAGGCCGTTCTACCTCTTCGCCCTTACTTCATTACACACAGAAATGACAATAGCGTGATGCCTCAAATGAACAAATACATATGGGCCGTAACGAGGGTTCGAACCTACGTCCGAGAGCATCCCAGACGCTGCCCTAATCGACTGAGCTACGACATGGTTAAAAGAATTGCAACCAGAAGTTCTACTTCAACTACTTCAGAATGCGTTCTATGTCATCTTAATTATTGGGACCGCTTAAAAGTTGACACACTCCCGCTACACAAACACACCTCCTTGACAAACACCTCCAAGAATTACCGGATTCATATGTCAGGCTGCGAGCAGCCGCGTCCAAAAGCCTTTTTTGACCATACGACTAACCGGCTGGCTGAGGGGCCATTGAACCCCAGAAGCTACACAAGGAAAGACGCTGACTTGTGAAGAGTTTTTTAAATTTGTCAGATACCAATCCAGTTTGGACTTGGGACTTGGCCAAGTGATGGTTCACTGACTTAAGTTTATTGTCTGTCTCTTGTGTTGAATGATTCCGTTGATCTTGAGTTGCCACTACTTCTTGCAGTTGTTTTTGTGGATTTTTATGGTCTGGTGTCTTGACTACCCGACTGTTGTTGGTTGTCTGTATGTCCATGTCGCGTTGTTTGTCCTCTTGTGCTCTGTCTTGTCTCATTCTGTTTCTTGTGTAACTGAGGTCTGCTGCAGGATCTTGTCCATTATTACACAAGTGATTTCTTGAGTCTATTGTTGTGAGGCGTTCTTCATCATCTGTAGGCAATTGATAATGGTCTCTGCCATGATCTTCAGGATGTTTTTATAGGTGGATTTCGGTAAAACAGTAAATTTGCTGTGTTGATTCCGAAAGTGATTGCTGTTCCTCCCATGTCTCACACTTGCCTTCTGGACTGTGTCTTGCCCTCCCACATCTCACACTGGTCCTGTATTGCATGTCCGCTCCACCCATCCTCACACACTTGCTTTATAATTAAATAAAATATAATTGTGACTGTAAGGGTTGTATACGTGCCCGTCTTCTCTGGAATTACATGGGGTTGTATCACAGCAACCTCCCCCCCCCTCCAACCACCAGACGTATACAGTACTGTACTCCGGCTTCTCCCAAAATGCCACATATAAGACTTGTGTTTTATGATAGTGAAGCAAGACACTTATCTTACTTAGTACACTTAAAAAACAATCATGAACGTTTGGGCAAGATTTTTTAAATCGAGACTTACATAATTATTGTTTACTGTAAGATTAGAATAATGTTTGTTTCTCTCTCAGGAACAGCAGGGTGCTATTAACAGAACAAAAAGGAGGATCCGCGTTTTAGCCAATCTGATTGTCTTAAAACGCCATAGGTCCCTGGTGTCCAATGATGGTCTTCCCCCGGTCGTCTAGGTCCAGAACCACCACCATGATTAAATGATCATGAAAATTTTGAAGAATTCTGTAAAAGAAAAAGAAAATTATTTCCATTTCAATAATTTTTCCAATGTTAGAGTGTTTGATTTTCATTTATGACTTATTTGTGTTTATTTTACTTTTCCTGTGATACCTCCTGTGTGTGTGTGTGTGTGTGTGTGTGTACTCACCTATTTGTGCTTGCGGGGGTTGAGCTTTGGCTCTTTGGTCCCGCCTCTCAACTGTCAATCAACTGGTGTACAGATTCCTGAGCCTAGTGGGCTCTATCATATCTACATTTAAAACTGTGTATGGAGTCAGCCTCCACCACATCACTGCCTAATGCATTCCATCCGTTAACTAACCTGACACTGAAAAAGTTCCTTCTAACGTCTCTGTGGCTCATGTGGGTACTCAGTTTCCACCTGTGTCCCCTTGTTCGCGTCCAAGGAACGTGTCCCTTGTTCGCGTTGTGTGTGTGTGTGTGTGTGTGTGTGTGTGTGTGTGTGTGTGTGTGTGTGTGTGTGTGTGTGTGTGTGTGTGTGTGTGTGTGTGTGTGTGTGTGTGTGTTTTCACAGTTTTTCACAGTACAGTTTTCTCTCACTTGACCCTCAAAGTTTAGTAGAGAAACACTTGTCCTTCAGAGCACAGTTGGCTCACTTCTGACCTTCAAGGTTTATAAGATTAACACCTGATCTTCTAAGCTTAGAAGACTAACACCTGACCTTAAAGCACAGTAGACTTGCATCTGACCTGCAAAGCACCGTAGATTTACAATTGCCCTTCAAAGCAAAGTAGACTAATACCTGACCTTCAGAGCACAGTACATTAACACCTGACTTTCAAAGTACAGTAGACTAACACCTGACCTTCAAAGCACAGTATACTAACTCCTGACCTTCAGAGCACAGTACACTAATACCTGACCTTCAAAGCACAGTACACTAATACCTCACCTTCAAAGCACAGTAGACTAGCACCTGACCTTCAGAGCACAGCACCCTAGCACCTGACCTTCAAAGCACAGTAGACTGGCACCTATCCTTCAGAGCACAATAGACTAGCACCTGACCTTCAGAGCACAGTACACTAGCACCTGACCTTCAAAGCACAGTACACTAGCACCTGACCTTCAAAGCACAGTAGACTAGCACCTGACCTTCAGAGCACAGTAGACTAGCATCTAATCTTCAAAGCACAGTAGACTAGCACCTGACCTTCAGAGCACAGTAGACTAGCACCTGACCTTCATAGCACAGTAGACTAGCACCTGACCTTCAAAGCACAGTAGACTTGCACCTGACCTTCAAAGCACAGTAGACTAAGACCTGACCTTCAAAGCATAGTATAATGTCACATGACCTTCAAAGCACAGTAGACTAACACTTGCCCTGCAAAGCACAGTTGACTAATACCTGCCCTGCAAAGCACAGTACACTAATACCTGACCTTCAAAGCTCGGTAGACGAACATCTGACCTTCAAAGCACAGTAGACTAACACCTGACTTTCAAAGCACAGTAGACTAACACCTGCCCTGCAAAGCTCGGTAGACTTACACCTGCCCTTCAAAGCTCAATAAACTAACACCTACTCTTCAAAGTACAGTAGACTAACACATTTTTATTTTTATTTGTTTCAGTGTTATTCTGGCATAGGCCTTAAGCCTCTGGCTGGCCCACTATGTGTTACTTGTTTTTGTTTCTCTTTTATTTAGGCAGAGTATGAGTATTTATGACTTGTATGTTCGTTTCAGTATGAATATGCTGCATGTGTTTGACAACTTCTTCTGCTCTGTTGAATCATAGTTATCATATTGGGTTTGTGACTGCACTGTGTTAGATAATGTTTCAGTGGTGTGTGTCGGGCATTTCTCCACAGTGCTGACATTTCCTCCCAACTTCTGGAACCTGTATGACTATTTCCTATGCACATGGGTATCGAAGCTTGATGCTATACAAGTGTACTTATGTTTTGTGTATTTTGATAAAAGGCTTCCTTTTATCAAAATAAGCGGTTCCTAGTTAGTTGAATTCTTGCACAAAACCGCAGATCCTGATGTTGCTGCTGCTTTGTTGTGGTCACTGTACATCTTCTGCATTACTCTATTTAAATTAACTGTACTCACTTAAATCGTGATGGACTCTGTGAAATGTAAATGTGTATATTTCTTCTCTTAGTTGCAAGTTCTGAAACTTTGTGTACAATATCCTTCCCTATTAATCCCACATGACTTGGAACCAAGTTGATAAGTACCCGACGGCCTTGACTTTTGAATCTTTGCATTAATGCTATGACGTTTGTGGTCAGATGGATGTTATCACGTATGTGTTCTTGTTGGAAGGTTTCAGTGGCAGTTCTCGAATCTGTATGTATAACATGTTGTCTGTGTTCAGCAAGAGTATGTTCCAAAGCATTTTGAATGGCTAGCATTTCTGTTTGTAAAGTTGAACACCCGTTTGAGAGTCTCCAACTAACTACAGAATTTCCTGCATGAACAAATCCACAAAGGCAGTGACGAGGGTTCGAACCTATGTCCGAGAGCATCCCATACACTGCCTTAATCGACTGAGTTACAACAAGGTTAACAGAATTGCATCCAGAAGTTCTTCTGACTTTACTTGGATCCTGCAGCCTCTCCGAGACACAAACCATGATTTTACGCAATTACCCCATGCACTCGAGCTCTGTCAATAGGCCGGTCTACCTCTTCGCCCTTACTTCATTACACACAGAAATGACAATAGCGTGATGCCTCAAATGAACAAATACATATGGGCCGTAACGAGGGTTCGAACCTACGTCCGAGAGCATCCCAGACGCTGCCCTAATCGACTGAGCTACGACATGGTTAAAAGAATTGCAACCAGAAGTTCTACTTCAACTCTACTTCAGAATGCGCTCTATAAGTCATCTTAATTATTGGGACCGCTTAAAAGTTGACACACTCCCGCTACACAAACACACCTCCTTGACAAACACCTCCAAGAATTACCGGATTCATACGTCAGGCTGCGAGCAGCCGCGTCCAAAAGCCTTTTTTGACCATACGACTAACCGGCGGGCTGAGGGGCCATTGAACCCCAGAAGCTACACAAGGAAAGACGCTGACTTGTGAAGAGTTTTTTAAATTTTTCAGTTACCAATCCAGTTTGGACTTGGGACTTGGCCAAGTGATGGTTCACTGACTTAAGTTTATTGTCTGTCTCTTGTGTTGAATGATTCCGTTGATCTTGAGTTGCCACTACTTCTTGCAGTTGTTTTTGTGGATTTTTATCGTCTGGTGTCTTGACTACCCGACTGTTGTTGGTTGTCTGTATGTCCATGTCGCGTTGTTTGTCCTCTTGTGCTCTGTCTTGTCTCATTCTGTTTCTTGTGTAACTGAGGTCTGCTGCAGGATCTTGTCCATTATTACACAAGTGATTTCTTGAGTCTATTGTTGTGAGGCGTTCTTCATCATCTGTAGGCAATTGATAATGGTCTCTGCCATGATCTTCAAGATGTTTTTATAGGTGGATTTCGGTAAAACAGTAAATTTGCTGTGTTGATTCCGAAAGTGATTGCTGTTCCTCCCATGTCTCACACTTGCCTTCTGGACTGTGTCTTGCCCTCCCACATCTCACAATGGTCCTGTATTGCATGTCCGCTCCACCCATCCTCACACACTTGCTTTATAATTATATAAAATATAATTGTGACTGTAAGGGTTGTATACGTGCCCGTCTTCTCTGGAATTACATGGGGTTGTATCGCAGCAACCTCCCCCCCCCCTCCAATCACCAGACGTATACAGTACTGTACTCCGGCTTCTCCCAAAATGCCACATATAAGACTTGTGTTTTATGATAGTGAAGCAAGACACTTATCTTACTTAGTACACTTAAAAAACAATCATGAACGTTTGGGCAAGATTTTTTAAATCGAGACTTACATAATTATTGTTTACTGTAAGATTAGAATAATGTTTGTTTCTCTCTCAGGAACAGCAGGGTGCTATTAACAGAACAAAAAGGAGGATCCGCGTTTTAGCCAATCTGATTGTCTTAAAACGCCATAGGTCCCTGGTTTCCAATGATGGTCTTCCCCCGGTCGTCTAGGTCCAGAACCACCACCATGATTAAATGATCATGAAAATTTTGAAGAATTCTGTAAAAGAAAAATAAAATTATTTCCATTTCAATAATTTTTCCAATGTTAGAGTGTTTGATTTTCATTTATGACTTATTTGTGTTTATTTTACTTTTCCTGTGATACCTCCTGTGTGTGTGTGTGTGTGTGTGTGTACTCACCTATTTGTGCTTGCGGGGGTTGAGCTTTGGCTCTTTGGTCCCGCCTCTCAACTGTCAATCAACTGGTGTACAGATTCCTGAGCCTAGTGGGCTCTATCATATCTACATTTAAAACTGTGTATGGAGTCAGCCTCCACCACATCGCTGCCTAATGCATTCTATCCGTTAACTAACCTGACACTGAAAAAGTTCCTTCTAACGTCTCTGTGGCTCATGTGGGTACTCAGTTTCCACCTGTGTCCCCTTGTTCGCGTCCAAGGAACGTGTCCCTTGTTCGCGTTGTGTGTGTGTGTGTGTGTGTGTGTGTGTGTGTGTGTGTGTGTGTGTGTGTGTGTGTGTTTTCACAGTTTTTCACAGTACAGTTTTCTCTCACTTGACCCTCAAAGTTTAGTAGAGAAACACTTGTCCTTCAAAGCACAGTTGGCTCACTTCTGACCTTCAAGGTTTATAAGATTAACACCTGATCTTCTAAGCTTAGAAGACTAACACCTGACCTTAAAGCACAGTAGACTTGCATCTGACCTGCAAAGCACCGTAGATTTACAATTGCCCTTCAAAGCACAGTAGACTAATACCTGACCTTCAGAGCACAGTACATTAACACTTGACCTTCAAAGCACAGTAGACTAACACCTGACCTTCAAAGCACAGTATACTAACTCCTGACCTTCAGAGCACAGTACACTAATACCTGACCTTCAAAGCACAGTACACTAATACCTCACCTAAAAAGCACAGTAGACTAGCACCTGACCTTCAGAGCACAGCACCCTAGCACCTGACCTTCAAAGCACAGTAGACTGGCACCTGTCCTTCAGAGCACAGTAGACTAGCACCTGACCTTCAAAGCACAGTACACTAGCACCTGACCTTCAAAGCACAGTACACTAGCACCTGACCTTCAAAGCTCAGTAGACTAGCACCTGACCTTCAGAGCACAGTAGACTAGCATCTAATCTTCAAAGCACAGTAGACTAGCACCTGACCTTCAGAGCACAGTAGACTAGCACCTGACCTTCATAGCACAGTAGACTAGCACCTGACCTTCAAAGCACAGTAGACTAGCACCTGACCTTCAAAGCACAGTAGACTAAGACCTGACCTTCAAAGCATAGCATAATATCACATGACCTTCAAAGCACAGTAGACTAACACCTGACCTTCATAGCACAGTAGACTAGCACCTGACCTTCAAAGCACAGTAGACTAGCACCTGACCTTCAAAGCACAGTAGACTAAGACCTGACCTTCAAAGCATAGTATAATATCACATGACCTTCAAAGCACAGTAGACTAACACTTGCCCTGCAAAGCACAGTTGACTAATACCTGCCCTGCAAAGCACAGTAGACTAATACCTGACCTTCAAAGCTCGGTAGACGAACATCTGACCTTCAAAGCACAGTAGACTAACACCTGACTTTCAAAGCACAGTAGACTAACACCTGCCCTGCAAAGCTCGGTAGACTTACACCTGCCCTTCAAAGCTCAATAAACTAACACCTACTCTTCAAAGTACAGTAGACTAGCACATTTTTATTTTTATTTGTTTCAGTGTTATTCTGGCATAGGCCTTAAGCCTCTGGCTGGCCCACTATGTGTTACTTGTTTTTGTTTCTCTTTTATTTAGGCAGAGTATGAGTATTTATGACTTGTATGTTCGTTTCAGTATGAATATGCTGCATGTGTTTGACAACTTCTTCTGCTCTGTTGAATCATAGTTATCATATTGGGTTTGTGACTGCACTGTGTTAGATAGTGTTTCAGTGGTGTGTGTCGGGCATTTCTCCACAGTGCTGACATTTCCTCCCAACTTCTGGAACCTGTATGCCTATTTCCTATGCACATGGGTATCGAAGCTTGATGCTATATAAGTGTACTTATGTTTTGTGTATTTTGATAAAAGGCTTCCTTTTATCAAAATAAGCGGTTCCTAGTTAGTTGAATTCTTGCACAAAACCGCAGATCCTGATGTTGCTGCTGCTTTGTTGTGGTCACTATACATCTTCTGCATTACTCTATTTAAATTAACTGTACTCACTTAAATCGTGATGGACTCTGTGAAATGTAAATGTCTATATTTCTTCTCTTGGTTGCAAGTTCTGAAACTTTGTGTACAATATTCTTCCCTATTAATCCCACATGACTTGGAACCAAGTTGATAAGTACCCGACGGCCTTGACTTTTGAATCTTAGCATTAATGCTATGACGTTTGTGGTCAGATGGATGTTATCACGTATGTGTTCTTGTTGGAAGGTTTCAGTGGCAGTTCTCGAATCTGTATGTATAACATGTTGTCTGTGTTCAGCAAGAGTATGTTCCAAAGCATTTTGAATGGCTAGCATTTCTGTTTGTAAAGTTGAACACCCGTTTGAGAGTCTCCAACTAACTACAGAATTTCCTGCATGAACAAATCCACAAAGGCAGTGACGAGGGTTCGAACCTATGTCCGAGAGCATCCCATACACTGCCTTAATCGACTGAGTTACAACAAGGTTAACAGAATTGCATCCAGAAGTTCTTCTGACTTTACTTGGATCCTGCAGCCTCTCCGAGACACAAACCATGATTTTACGCAATTACCCCATGCACTCGAGCTCTGTCAATAGGCCGTTCTACCTCTTCGCCCTTACTTCATTACACACAGAAATGACAATAGCGTGATGCCTCAAATGAACAAATACATATGGGCCGTAACGAGGGTTCGAACCTACGTCCGAGAGCATCCCAGACGCTGCCCTAATCGACTGAGCTACGACATGGTTAAAAGAATTGCAACCAGAAGTTCTACTTCAACTCTACTTCAGAATGCGCTCTATGTCATCTTAATTATTGGGACCGCTTAAAAGTTGACACACTCCCGCTACACAAACACACCTCCTTGACAAACACCTCCAAGAATTTCCGGATTCATACGTCAGGCTGCGAGCAGCCGCGTCCAAAAGCCTTTTTTGACCATACGACTAACCGGCGGGCTGAGGGGCCATTGAACCCCAGAAGCTACACAAGGAAAGACGCTGACTTGTGAAGAGTTTTTTAAATTTTTCAGTTACCAATCCAGTTTGGACTTGGGACTTAGCCAAGTGATGGTTCACTGACTTAAGTTTATTGTCTGTCTCTTGTGTTGAATGATTCCGTTGATCTTGAGTTGCCATTACTTCTTGCAGTTGTTTTTGTGGATTTTTATGGTCTGGTGTCTTGACTACTCGACTGTTGTTGGTTGTCTGTATGTCCATGTCGCGTTGTTTGTCCTCTTGTGCTCTGTCTTGTCTCATTCTGTTTCTTGTGTAACTGTGGTCTGCTGCAGGATCTTGTCCATTATTACACAAGTGATTTCTTGAGTCTGTTGTTGTGAGGCGTTCTTCATCATCTGTAGACAATTGATAATGGTCTCTGCCATGATCTTCAGGATGTTTTTATAGGTGGATTTCGGTAAAACAGTAAATTTGCTGTGTTGATTCCGAAAGTGATTGCTGTTCCTCCCATGTCTCACACTTGCCTTCTGGACTGTGTCTTGCCCTCCCACATCTCACACTGGTCCTGTATTGCATGTCCGCTCCACCCATCCTCACACACTTGCTTTATAATTATATAAAATATAATTGTGACTGTAAGGGTTGTATACGTGCCCGTCTTCTCTGGAATTACATGGGGTTGTATCGCAGCAACCTCCCCCCCCCCCCCTCCAACCACCAGACGTATACAGTACTGTACTCCGGCTTCTCCCAAAATGCCACATATAAGACTTGTGTTTTATGATAGTGAAGCAAGACACTTATCTTACTTAGTACACTTAAAAAACAATCATGAACGTTTGGGCAAGATTTTTTAAATCGAGACTTACATAATTATTGTTTACTGTAAGATTAGAATAATGTTTGTTTCTCTCTCAGGAACAGCAGGGTGCTATTAACAGAACAAAAAGGAGGATCTGCGTTTTAGCCAATCTGATTGTCTTAAAACGCCATAGGTCCCTGGTTTCCAATGATGGTCTTCCCCCGGTCGTCTTGGTCCAGAACCACCACCATGATTTAATGATCATGAAAATTTTGAAGAATTCTGTAAAAGAAAAAGAAAATTATTTCCATTTCAATAATTTTTCCAATGTTAGAGTGTTTGATTTTCATTTATGACTTATTTGTGTTTATTTTACTTTTCCTGTGATACCTCCTGTGTGTGTGTGTGTGTGTGTGTGTACTCACCTATTTGTGCTTGCGGGGGTTGAGCTTTGGCTCTTTGGTCCCGCCTCTCAACTGTCAATCAACTGGTGTACAGATTCCTGAGCCTAGTGGGCTCTATCATATCTACATTTAAAACTGTGTATGGAGTCAGCCTCCACCACATCACTGCCTAATGCATTCCATCCGTTAACTAACCTGACACTGAAAAAGTTCCTTCTAACGTCTCTGTGGCTCATGTGGGTACTCAGTTTCCACCTGTGTCCCCTTGTTCGCGTCCAAGGAACGTGTCCCTTGTTCGCGTTGTGTGTGTGTGTGTGTGTGTGTGTGTGTGTGTGTGTGTGTGTGTGTGTGTGTGTGTGTGTGTGTGTGTGTGTGTGTGTGTGTGTGTGTGTGTGTGTGTGTGTGTGTGTGTACTCACCTAGTTGTACTCACCTAGTTGTGTTTGCGGGGGTTGAGCTCTGGCTCTTTGGTCCCGCCTCTCAACCGTCAATCAACAGGTGTACAGATTCATGAGCCTATCGGGCTCTGTCATATCTACACTTGAAACTGTGTATGGAGTCAGCCTCCACCACATCACTTCCTAATGCATTCCATTTGTCAACCACTCTGACACTAAAAAAGTTCTTTCTAATATCTCTGTGGCTCATTTGGGCACTCAGTTTCCACCTGTGTCCCCTTGTGCGTGTTCCCCTTGTGTTAAATAGACTGTCTTTATCTACCCTATCAATCCCCTTCAGAATCTTGAATGTGGTGATCATGTCCCCCCCTAACTCTTCTGTCTTCCAGCGAAGTGAGGTTTAATTCCCGTAGTCTCTCCTCGTAGCTCATGCCTCTCAGCTCGGGTACTAGTCTGGTGGCAAACCTTTGAACCTTTTCCAGTTTAGTCTTATCCTTGACTAGATATGGACTCCATGCTGGGGCTGCATACTCCAGGATTGGCCTGACATATGTGGTATACAAAGTTCTGAATGATTCTTTACACAAGTTTCTGAATGCCGTTCGTATGTTGGCCAGCCTGGCATATGCCGCTGATGTTATCCGCTTGATATGTGCTGCAGGAGACAGGTCTGGCGTGATATCAACCCCCAAGTCTTTTTCCTTCTCTGACTCCTGAAGAATTTCCTCTCCCAGATGATACCTTGTATCTGGCCTCCTGCTCCCTACACCTATCTTCATTACATTACATTTGGTTGGGTTAAACTCTAACAACCATTTGTTCGACCATTCCTTCAGCTTGTCTAGGTCTTCTTGAAGCCTCAAACAGTCCTCTTCTGTTTTAATCCTTCTCATAATTTTAGCATCGTCCGCAAACATTGAGAGAAATGAATCGATACCCTCCGGGAGATCATTTACATATATCAGAAACAAGATAGGACCGAGTACAGAGCCCTGTGGGACTCCACTGGTGACTTCACGCCAATCGGAGGTCTCACCCCTCACCGTAACTCTCTGCTTCCTATTGCTTAGATACTCCCTTATCCACTGGAGCACCTTACCAGCTACACCTGCCTGTCTCTCCAGCTTATGTACCAGCCTCTTATGCGGTACTGTGTCAAAGGCTTTCCGACAATCCAAGAAAATGCAGTCCGCCCAGCCCTCTCTTTCTTGCTTAATCTGTGTCACCTGATCGTAGAATTCTATCAAGCCTGTAAGGCAAGATTTACCCTCCCTGAATCCATGTTGGCGATTTGTCACGAAGTCCCTTCTCTCCAGATGTGTTACCAGGTTTTTTCTCACGATCTTCTCCATCACCTTGCATGGTATACAAGTCAAGGACACTGGCCTGTAGTTCAGTGCCTCTTGTCTGTCGCCCTTTTTGTATATTGGGACCACATTCGCCGTCTTCCATATTTCTGGTAGGTCTCCCGTCTCTAGTGACTTACTATACACTATGGAGAGTGGCAGGCAAAGTGCCTCTGCACACTCTTTCAGTACCCATGGTGAGATCCCATCTGGACCAACAGCCTTTCTAACATCCAGATCCAGCAGGTGTCTCTTGACCTCCTCTCTCGTAATTTCGAACTCCTCCAAGGCCGCCTGGTTTACCTCCCTTTCTCCTAGCACAGTGACCTCACCCTGTTCTATTGTGAAGACCTCCTGGAACCTCTTGTTAAGTTCCTCACACACCTCTCTGTCATTCTCTGTATACCTGTCCTCGCCTGTTCTAAGTTTCAATACCTGTTCTTTCACTGTTGTTTTCCTTCTGATGTGACTGTGGAGTAGCTTTGGTTCGGTCTTGGCTTTGTTTGCTATATCATTTTCAAAATTTTTCTCTGCTTCTCTTCTCACCCTGACGTACTCATACCTGGTTCTCTGGTATCTCTCTCTGCTTTCTGGTGTTCTGTTATTCCGGAAGTTCCTCCACGCCTTTTTGTTCAGTTTCTTCGCTTCCATACATGCCCTATTATACCATGGATTCTTCTGTTGCTTCTCGGATTTTTCCCTTTGGGCCGGGATGAACCTGTTTACTGCCTCCTGACACTTTTGGGTAACATAGTCCATCATACCCTGTACAGACTTGTCTCTGAGGTCTGTGTCCCAAGGTATTTCACTTAGGAAACTTCTCATCTGTTCATAATTCCCCTTTCGGTATGCCAGCCTTTTGATTCCTAGTTCTTTTTGGGGGGAGATAAGTCCTAGCTCTACCAGGTACTCAAAGTTCAATACACTGTGATCACTCATTCCCAAGGGCGCTTCCATCTTAACTTCCCTTATATCCCATTCATTTAGGGTAAATATCAAATCAAGCATTGCTGGTTCATCTTCTCCTCTCATTCTTGTTGGTTCTTTGGTGTGCTGGCTTAGAAAGTTTCTTGTTGCCACGTCCAGCAGCTTAGCTCTCCATGTTTCTGGTCCTCCATGCGGGTCTCTGTTCTTCCAATCTATCTTCCCATGGTTGAAGTCTCCCATAATTAGTAGTCCAGATCCATTCCTTCTAGCAACAGAAGCTGCTCTTTCTATTAAGTTAATGGTGGCCATGTTGTTTCTATCATATTCCTGTCTAGGTCTTCTGTCATTTGGTGGTGGATTATATATGACTGCGACTATAATTTTTTTCCCTCCATTTGTTACAGTACCTGCTATGTAGTCACTGAAACCTTCGCAGCCCTGAATATCCATCTCCTCAAAATCCCAGCCTTGTCTTACCAGCAGAGCTACTTACCAGCAGAGCTGTGTGTGTGTGTGTGTGTGTGTGTGTGTGTGTGTGTGTGTGTGTGTGTGTGTGTGTGTGTGTGTGTGTGTGTGTGTGTGCGTGCGTGCGTGCGTGCGTGCGTGTGTGTGTGTGTGTGTGTGTGTGTGTGTGTGTGTGTGTGTGTGTGTGTGTGTGTGTGTGTGTGTGTGTGTGTGTGTGTGTGTGTGTGTGTGTGTGTGTGTGTGTGTGTGTGTGTGTGTGTGTGTGTGTGTGTGTGTGTGTGTGTGTGTGTGTGTGTGTGTGTGTGTGTGTGTGTTTTCACAGTTTTTCACAGTACAGTTTTTTCTCACTTGACCCTCAAAGTTTAGTAGAGAAACACTTGTCCTTCAAAGCACAGTTGGCTCACTTCTGACCTTCAAGGTTTATAAGATTAACACCTGATCTTCTAAGCTTAGAAGACTAACACCTGTCCTTAAAGCACAGTAGACTTGCATCTGACCTGCAAAGCACCGTAGATTTACAATTGCCCTTCAAAGCACAGTAGACTAATACCTGACCTTCAGAGCACAATACATTAACACTTGACCTTCAAAGCACAGTAGACTAACACCTGACCTTCAAAGCACAGTATACTAACTCCTGACCTTCAGAGCACAGTACACTAATACCTGACCTTCAAAGCACAGTACACTAATACCTCACCATCAAAGCACAGTAGACTAGCACCTGACCTTCAGAGCACAGCACCCTAGCACCTGACCTTCAAAGCACAGTAGACTGGCACCTGTCCTTCAGAGCACAGTAGACTAGCACCTGACCTTCAGAGCACAGTACACTAGCACCTGACCTTCAAAGCACAGTACACTAGCACCTGACCTTCAAAGCACAGCACCCTAGCACCTGACCTTCAGAGCACAGTAGACTAGCATCTAATCTTCAAAGCACAGTAGACTAGCACCTGACCTTCAGAGCACAGTAGACTAGCACCTTACCTTCATAGCACAGTAGACTAGCACCTGACCTTCAAAGCACAGTAGACTAGCACCTGACCTTCAAAGCACATTAGACTAAGACCTGACCTTCAAAGCATAGTATAATATCACATGACCTTCAAAGCACAGTAGACTAACACCTGACCTTCATAGCACAGTAGACTAGCACCTGACCTTCAAAGCACAGTAGACTAGCACCTGACTTTCAAAGCACAGTAGACTAAGACCTGACCTTCAAAGCATAGTATAATATCACATGACCTTCAAAGCACAGTAGACTAACACTTGCCCTGCAAAGCACAGTTGACTAATACCTGCCCTGCAAAGCACAGTAGACTAATACCTGACCTTCAAAGCTCGGTAGACGAACATCTGACCTTCAAAGCACAGTAGACTAACACCTGACTTTCAAAGCACAGTAGACTAACACCTGCCCTGCAAAGCTCAGTAGACTTACACCTGCCCTTCAAAGCTCAATAAACTAACACCTACTCTTCAAAGTACAGTAAACTAACACATTTTTATTTTTATTTGTTTCAGTGTTATTCTGGCATAGGCCTTAAGCCTCTGGCTGGCCCACTATGTGTTACTTGTTTTTGTTTCTCTTTTATTTAGGCAGAGTATGAGTATTTATGACTTGTATGTTCGTTTCAGTATGAATATGCTGCATGTGTTTGACAACTTCTTCTGCTCTGTTGAATCATAGTTATCATATTGGGTTTGTGACTGCACTGTGTTAGATAATGTTTCAGTGGTGTGTGTCGGGCATTTCTCTACAGTGCTGACATTTCCTCCCAACTTCTGGAACCTGTATGCCTATTTCCCATGCACGTGGGTATCGAAGCTTGATGCTATATAAGTGTACTTATGTTGTTCTACGGCTTCCTTTTATCAAAATAAGTGGTTCGTAGTTAGTTGAATTCTTGCACAAAACTACAGATCCTGATGTTGCTGCTGCTTTGTTGTGGTCACTGTACATCTTCCGCATTACTCTATTTAAATTAACTGTACTCACTTAAATCGTGATGGACTGTGAAATGTAATGTCTATATTTCTTCTCTTAGTTGCAAGTTCTGAAACTTTGTGTACAATATCCTTCCCTATTAATCCCACATGACTTGGAACCAAGTTGATAAGTACCTGACGGCCTTGACCTTTGAATCTTTGCATTAATGCTATGACGTTTGTGGTCAGATGGATGTTATCACGTATGTGTTCTTGTTGGAAGGTTTCAGTGGCAGTTCTCGAATCTGTATGTATGATAACATGTTGTTTGAGAGTCTCCAACTAACTACAGAATTTCCTGCATGAACAAATCCACAAAGGCAGTGACGAGGGTTCGAACCTATGTCAGAGAGCATCCCATACACTGCCTTAATCGACTGAGTTACAACAAGGTTAAAAGAATTGCATCCAGAAGTTCTTCTGACTTTACTTGGATCCTGCAGCCTCTCCGAGACACAAACCATGATTTTACGCAATTACCCCATGCACTCGAGCTCTGTCAATAGGCCGTTCTACCTCTTCGCCCTTACTTCATTACACACAGAAATGACAATAGCGTGATGCATCAAATGAACAAATCCATATGGGCCGTAACGAGGGTTCGAACCAACGTCCGAGAGCATCCCAGACGCTGCCCTAATCGACTGAGCTACGACATGGTTAAAAGAATTGCAACCAGAAGTTCTACTTCAAATCTACTTCAGAATGCACTCTATAAGTCATCTTAATTATTGGGACCGCTTAAAAGTTGACACACATTCCCGCTACACGTAAGTAGCATAACAAGCCGGCCGCTCAAATAATTGAAGAAAGACCTTGACAAACACCTCCAAGAATTACCGGATTCATACGTCAGGCTGCGAGCAGCCGCGTCCAAAAGCCTTTTTTGACCATACGACTAACCGGCGGGCCGAGAGGCCATTGAACCCCAAAAGCTACACAAGGAAAGACGCTGACTTGTGAAGAGTTTTATTTGTCAGTTACCAATACAGTTTGGACTTGGGACTTGGCCAAGTGATGGTTCACTGACTTAAGTTTATTGTCTGTCTCTTGTGTTGAATGATTCCGTTGATCTTGAGTTGCCACTACTTCTTGCAGTTGTTTTTGTGGATTTTTATGGTCTGTTGTCTTGACTACCCGACTGTTGTTGGTTTTCTGTATGTCCATGTCGCGTTGTTTGTCCTCTTGTGCTCTGTCTTGTCTCATTCTGTTTCTTGTGTAACTGTGGTCTGCTGCAGGATCTTGTCCATTATTACACAAGTGATTTCTTGAGTCTGTTGTTGTGAGGCGTTCTTCATCATCTGTAGGCAATTGATAATGGTCTCTGCCATGGTCTTCAGGATGTTTTTATAGCTGGATTTCGGTAAAACAGTAAATTTGCTGTGTTGATTCCGAAAGTGATTGCTGTTCCTCCCATGTCTCACACTTGCCTTCTGGACTGTGTCTTGCCCTCCCACATCTCACACTGGTCCTGTATTGCATGTCCGCTCCACCCATCCTCACACACTTGCTTTATATTTGTATAAAATATAATTGTGACTGTAAGGGTTGTATACGTGCCCGTCTTCTCTGGAATTACATGGGGTTGTATCGCAGCAACCCCCCCCCCCCCCCCACCCAACCACCAGACTTATACAGTACTGTACTCCGGCTTCTCCCAAAATGCCACATATAAGACTTGTGTTTTATGATAGTGAAGCAAGACACTTATCTTACTGGGGGCCTCGTAGCCTGGTGGATAGCGCGCAGGACTTGTAATTCTGTGGCGCGGGTTCGATTCCCGCACGAGGCAGAAACAAATGGGCAAAAGTTTCTTTCACCCTGAATGCCCCTGTTACCTAGCAGTAAATAGGTACCTTGGAGTTAAGTCAGCTGTCACGGGCTGCTTCCTGGGGGTGGAGGCCTGGTCGAGGACCGGGCCGCGGGGACACTAAAGCCCCGAAATCATCTCAAGATAACTCAAGATAACCTAGTACACTTAAAAAACAATCATGAACGTTTGGGCAAGATTTTTTAAATCGAGGCTTACATAATTATTGTTTACTGTAAGATTAGAATAATGTTTGTTTCTCTCTCAGGAACAGCAGGGTGCTATTAACAGAACAAAAAGGAGGATCCGCGTTTTAGCCAATCTAATTGTCTTAAAACGCCATAGGTCCCTGGTTTCCAATGATGGTCTTCCCCCGGTCGTCTAAGTCCAGAACCACCACCATGATAAAATGATCATGAAAACTTTGAAGAATTCTGTAAAAGAAAAATAAAATTATTTCCATTTCAATAATTTTTCCAATGTTAGAGTGTTTGATTTTCATTTATGTCTTATTTGTGTTTATTTTACTTTTCCTGTGATACCTCCTGTGTTTACTAGTTGTGTTTTAACGGGGGTTGAGCTTTGTTCTTTCGGCCCGCCTCTCAACTGTCAATCAACTGTTTACTAACTACTTTTTTTTTTTTTTTTTTTTTCCACACCACACACACACACACCCCAGGAAGCAGCCCGTGACAGGTGACTAACTCCCAGGTACCTATTTACTGCTAGGTAACAGGGGCATTCAGGGTGAAAGAAACTTTGCCCATTTGTTTCTGCCTCGTGCGGGAATCGAACCCGCGCCACAGAATTACGAATCCTGCGCGCTATCCACCAGGCTAAGAGGCCCCCCCTCCTGTGTGTGTGTGTGTGTACTCACCTATTTGTACTCACCTATTTGTGCTTGCGGGGGTTGAGCTTTGGCTCTTTGGTCCCGCCTCTCAACTGTCAATCAACTGGTGTACAGATTCCTGAGCCTAGTGGGCTCTATCATATCTACATTTAAAACTGTGTATGGAGTCAGCCTCCACCACATCACTGCCTAATGCATTCCATCCGTTAACTACTCTGACACTGAAAAAGTTCCTTCTAACGTCTCTGAGGCTCATGTGGATACTCAGTTTCCACCTGTGTCCCCTTGTTCGCGTCCAAGGAACGTGTCCCTTGTTCGCGTTGTGTGTGTGTGTGTGTGTGTGTGTGTGTGTGTGTGTGTGTGTGTGTGTGTGTGTGTGTGTGTGTGTGTGTGTGTGTGTGTGTGTGTGTGTGTGTGTGTGTGCGCGCGCGTTCATGAGTGCGTGCGTGAGTGCATGCGTGGGTGCGTGCTTGCTTGAGTGCTTGCTTTCTTGCGTGCTTGCTTGTGTGTGTGTGTGTACTCACCTAATTGTGCTTATGGGGGTTGAGCTCTGGCTCTTTGGTCCCGCCTCTCAACCGTCAATCAACTGATGTACAGATTCCTGAGCCTACTGGGCTCTATCATATCTACATTTGAAACTGTGTATGGAGTCAGCCTCCACCACACCACTTCCTAATGCATTTCATTTACTAACTACTCTGATACTGAAAACGTTCTTTCTAATGTCTCTGTGGCTCATTTGGGTATTCGGCTTCCACCTGTGTCCCTTTGTGCGTGTGCCACCCGCCTTAAATAATCCATCCTTGTCCACCTTGTCAATTCCCCTGACCATTTTGTATGTTGTGATCATGTCTACCCTAGCTCTTCTGTCTTCCAGCGACGTGAGGTGCAGTTCACGTAGTCGGTCCTCATAAGTCAGCCTCTTAGTTCTGGGACTAGCCTAGTGGCATACCTCTGAACTTTTTCCAGCTTTGTCTTGTGTTTGACTAGATACGGGCTCCATTCTGGGGCTGCATACTCCAGGATTGGCCTTATATATGTGGTATACAAGGATCTGAAGGATTCCTTGCACAGGTTTCTGAAAGCAGTTCTGATGTTAGCCAGCCTCGCATTGGCCGCTGATATTATTCCTTTGATGTGGACTTCAGGAGACAGATTTGGCGTGATATCAGCTCTTAGATCTTTCTCTCTGTCCGTTTCGTGAAGGACTTCATCTCCCATTCGGTATCCAGTGACTGGCCTCCTAGTTTAATTACCTAACATTTACTTGGGTTGAACTTTAGTACCCATTTGTTGGACCATTTCTTCAGTTTGTCTAGGTCTTCTTGTAGCCTCATACTATCCTCCTCGTTCTTGATCCTCCTCATAATTTTTGCATCATCAGCAAACACCAAAAGAAACGAGTCAATTCCTTCTGGAAGATCATTTACGTATATTAGAAATAGTATAGGTCCATGGACTGATTCCTGTGGGACTCCGCTGGTGACTCCCCGCCACTCCGAGACCTCACCCCTCACGGTGACTCGCTGTGTCCTGGTACTTCCTTATCCAGTGGAGTACCTTCCCTTTCACTCTTGCCTGCATCTCAAGTTTGTGCACTAGTCTCTTATGTGGTAGTGTGTCAAAAGCTTTCTGGCAGTCCAGAAATATGCAGTCTGCCCAGCCCTCTCTCTCTTGCCTGGTCATAGAACTCAATTAAACCTGTTAGGCATGATTTGCAATCTCTGAACCAATGCTGATGTTGTGTTACAAAGTTCCTCCGCTCCAGATGTTCCATTAGCTTTTTTCGCACAGTCTTCTCCATCATCTTGCATGGAATACAAGTTAGGGACACTGGCCTGTAGCTCAGTGCCTCCTGCCTATCACCCTTCTTGTATGTATGTAACACAATATCACCCTTCTTGTATATTGGGACTACATTGGCCGTCTTCCAAATTTTTGGCAGTTCACCTGTTACCAGTGATTTGTTGTACACCATGGAGAGTGGCAGACACAGATCTTGTGCTCCTTCCTTTAGAATCCATGGTGTGATTGCATCCGGGCCTATAGCCTTTGTCACATCCAAATCTAGCAGATGCTTCCTCACCTCCACACTGGTAATCACAAACTCCTCTAGTGGTATCTGGTTTGGTATTCCCTCCCTTATCTCTGGGACTTCTCCTTGCTCTGAGGTGAAAACCTCGTGGAATTTCTTAATGAGTTCCTCGCACACTTCCTCTTCGTTTGTAGTGAATCTTTATGCTCCTATCCTCAGTTTCATTACCTTTTCCTTCACTGTTGTTTTCCTCCTGATGTGGCTATGCATCAACTTGGGTTGAGTCTTTGCCTTGCTCGCTATGTCATTTTCATATTGCCTCTCTACCTCTCTTCTCACCCTGACGTATTCATTCCTGGCGCTCTGGTATCTTTCTCTGCTCTCTAGTGTTCTGTTGTTTCTATAGTTTCTCCATGCCCTTTTACTTAGTTTCTTTGCTAGCTTACAACTCTGATTAAACCATGGGTTTCTCATCGGCATTTAATTTTTCTTGCGTGCGTGCGTGCGTGTGTGCGTGTGCGTGCGCGTGTGTGTGTGTACTCACCTAATTGTACTCACCTAATTGTGCTTGCGGGGGTTGAGCTCTGGCTCTTTGGTCCCGCCTCTCAACCGTCAATCAACTGGTGTACAGATTCCTGAGCCTATTGGGCTCTATCATATCTACATTTGAAACTGTGTATGGAGTCAGCCTCCACCACATCACTTCCTAATACATTCCATTTACTAACTACTCTGACACTGAAAAAGTTCTTTCAAACGTCTCTGTGGCTCATTTGGGTACTCAGCTTCCACCTGTGTCCCCTTGTTCGCGTCCCACCAGTGTTGAATAGTTCATCCTTGTTTACCCGGTCGATTCCTCTGAGGATTTTGTAGGTTGTGATCATGTCCCCCCTTACTCTTCTGTCTTCCAGTGTCGTAAGGTGCATTTCCCGCAGCCTTTTCTCATAACTCATGCCTCTTAGTTCTGGGACTAGTCTAGTAGCATACCTTTGAACTTTTTCCAGCTTCGTCTTGTGCTTGACAAGGTACGGGCTCCATGCTGGGGCCGCATACTTCAGGACTGTGTGTGTGTGTGTGTGTGTGTGTGTGTGTGTGTGTGTGTGTGTGTGTGTGTGTGTGTGTGTGTGTGTGTGTGTGTGTGTGTACTCACCTAGTTGTACTCACCTAGTTGTGTCTGCAGGATCGAGCATTGACTCTTGGATCCCGCCTTTCGAGCATCGGTTGTTTACAGCAATGACTCCTGTCCCATTTCCCTATCATACCTGGTTTTAAAATTATGAATAGTATTTGCTTCCACAACCTGTTCCTGAAGTGCATTCCATTTCCCCACTACTCTCACGCTAAAAGAAAACTTCCTAACATCTCTGTGACTCATCTGAGTTTCAAGCTTCCATCCATGTCATCTCGTTCTGTTACTATTCCGTGTGAACATTTCGTCTATGTCCACTCTGTCAATCCCTCTGAGTATCTTATACGTTCCTATCATGTCCCCCCTCTCCCTTCTTTCTAGTGTCGTAAGGCACAGTTCCCTCAGGCGCTCCTCATACCCCATCCCTCGTAGCTCTGGGACGAGTCTCGTTGCAAACCTCTGAACCTTTTCCAGTTTCATTATATGCTTCTTCAGATGGGGACTCCATGATGAGGCGGCATACTCTAAGACTGGCCTTACGTAGGCAGTGTAAAGCGCCCTAAATGCCTCCTTACTTACGTTTCTGAATGATGTTCTAACTTTTGCCAGTGTAGAGTACGCTGCTGTCGTTATCCTATTAATATGTGCCTCAGGAGATAGATTAGGTGTTACGTCCACCCCCAGGTCTCTTTCACGTGTCGTTACAGGTAGGCTGTTCCCCTTCATTGTGTACTGTCCCTTTGGTCTCCTATCTCCTAGTCCCATTTCCATAACTTTACATTTGCTCGTGTTGAATTCTAGTAGCCATTTCTCTGACCATCTCTGCAATCTGTTCAGGTCCTCTTGGAGGATCCTGCAATCCTCATCTGTCACAACTCTTCTCATCAACTTTGCGTCATCCGCAAACATCGACATGTAGGACTCTGTGTGTGTGTGTGTGTATGTGTGTGTGTGTGTGTGTGTGTGTGTGTGTGTGTGTGTGTGTGCGTGTGTGTGTGTGTGTGTGTGTGTGTGTACTCACCTATTTATATTCACCTATTTGTGCTTGCAGGGGTTGAGCTTTGGCTCTTTGGTCCCGCCTCTCAACTGTCAATCAACTGGTGTACAGATTCCTGAGCCTATTGGGCTCTATCATATCTACATTTAAAACTGTGGCACTGTCACTAACTACTCTGACACTGAAAAAGTTTTTTCTATCGTCCCTGTGGCTCATGTGGGTACTCAGTTCCACCTTTGTCCCCTTGTTCGCGTCCCACCAGTGTTGAATAGTTTATCCTTGTTTATCCGGACGATTCTCCTGAGGATTTTGTAGGTTGTGATCATGTCTCCCCTTACTCTTCTGTCTTCCAGTGTCGTATGTTGGATATTTCCAACATCGAATACAGCATTGTTGTATTCTCATTACTTATTACTAACCATATTAATATTGTAGTAAGTAAAATTAACAACTCGTAGAATTCTCCTGTACTAATAATTCATCTGTGCATTAGGCTAGAATTCTCACGTCACCTGACGCCAGTATTGCGTCAGATTTCTTTACAGTAAAACACATTATATACAATTTGTGTGAGAATTAAATACGATTCTCCATAATTAAAGCATTCTGTATGGCAACTGATTGCAGACGAATGGTTCTCTAACTAAAAGCCGAATAGAGCTTTAGAATCAAAACGTTTACCTCGCGATAGAGGTAACGTCATCAATGAATGCTATGGGGAGACATTAATTCCTCTCCCTTATATCTTTACTATTCTTAAATAGTTAAATAATAATATTCCGTTCCTCTAAATAATAAACCCGTCCAGTCTTTAGAGTTTCAAGCGCGAATGCGAGAAATATTAATGTTCATGCCAATAATTTGTGTTGTGAACGTCGACTGGGCGTGGGTTGGGGGACGCCATCCTCAGTCGGGAAGCGGACACGTGCAAGGCCAGAAGGAGGCAAAGCTATGCTTACCGTACTCACAAAAGACGCCATTGTCCAGCAAATAGGACACGTGTGTCCATCCACAGATGAAAGCCGCCACTGTGAGGCGTGAACAACCTTGCAGATAGTATCTTCAACTAGTGCTGGTGTTAAATAAGGGACCCCTAGACTTGGTTCCTGACGACACGTGATCAGCCAGCTTGAAACGCATCAATCTAAGATAGGTTCACCAGAACTTGGGATGCGTAATTACGGCAATCTTAATACTTACACAGTGCCCACAGCTAAGTACTTTTTATTTGATGCATCATTTATAAGTGTATTAATAGCGGGGTGATTGCACGTCACGCGGCACGATAACACCTAATAACAGGTGTTAGAATTCTATCTGTAGATATCAATAATCTTGAATATGAATTGAGTAGTTAAATCAATTGCTACTGGTAGTTATTTATCTTGAAGCTTGAGAGACAGATTCCTCATGCTGCCTTCTCCATGTTAATCGTGCCATTCGTCAATGTGCCAGACTTGGAGATTAAGAGGACTTCCAGATTTATCTAAAGGAACCTACTACAAGCTAAGGCTTATTTCTTTTTCCTATATTTTAGTAATTTGATACATTCAGAATGTTCAACATAATGTGTGATTTACTGTAACTCATTATTATGCTCATATTCATGTTCTTCTTTGTATGAATAATATTATATTCAACATTATTTATAGGATTAGATTATTATTAATTGAATTAGTGAACGAACCACGCTGATTCCTGGACGTACTGACCTCCAGTAATAACCCCCCAATGTAGGTGTTTGAGGTTTGTTTTTTTAATAATACAGCCCATTAATTATTCTTATGATCATACTTTCTAGTCATATCCATAGTCACTGGTTTTCTCTAGAATTTTATCTAATGATCTGAAATTCTCAGTTTCCCTCTTTACTTTAAAAGCGGGTGGTCCTTCGTAATTTAATTTACTACTTTAATTATTAATTAATCAGAATCAAACCCAAATATCCCACATTATGGTCCTTCGAACCGGATAGGCATTAAATTTATAATTAAAATATTAACCATTAATAGCTAATCCTTGTGTGAGAGAAGCTAGACTAACTATTTAATTAATTGTGTCAACTAACATTGTAACACATCAGTTAGCCTAGATCACACTAACATATTGCTACCTTTACCTCATGTATAAAGTGACTTTAGTGGGTCATAGCCAATTACCCACAACACTTAGACCTATACCTCACACCGAGGTGAGAATCTTTAGGTCACCAGGAGCAACAGCTCATAACTTTTACAATAACACCACCCTAACACCTGCGTTAGAGTGGCCTCACCACCTAACCATCATATACTTAGGTGGCAATGACATCCACCCCACTCGTCATCCAGCCGAGGTGATCAAACACCTCAAAAACATAATTTCTTCTTTCAAGCTCATCAGTGAATCAGTAGTATTCACATTAGTGGAGCCTCGCCAACCAAGCCAAGATAACCGTTGTTGAGTAACTCCGGAATACTACCTGAGAGCTGCTAAGTACATAAATTTCAGGCTGAAAAAGCGAGTGAGATTGGATGCCACATATATACAACTTACAGACAGAACCTGAACAGAGACGGTGTACATTTGTCAGGGGAATCTAGGTTGCATGTGGTTGACAAGTTATTTAACACCATCAACCATCACAAAAGGCTGTGGCTAGCAAGCCAAACTTAACTGTACATAATTATTCACTTGTGTGTGCAAGAGCACTCTTATAAAACAAAAACCCAAAAATACAGCACAACTATATTTACCTTATTGCACCACAATAATCTTTACCCATGTTATTAGGTAGAATTTAGGCTGAGATTGTGCTGAATTTGGTACAAGCCCAGACTAAATAATTTTATAGTTCTTAGTTAGGAATTATTACGACTAGATCTAAAACTAGTCAGTGTTGTGTATATATTACATTATTTGTGCTGACCCTCTATAGGGTGGGATAAATTTTGAGATAACTCTGATTGGAGTATCTCCATAATATTTCTCTTGTATGCATTATTTTGTGTATCTATTTTGTGTAGTGCTGGATTATCTCCGTTAACTCTGATGGTGATAAGGATGAGCTAACCGGACGAGAACTAATGGTGGAGTTCAGACAGTACACAAAATATCTACCTATTTGTTGTTAGGTAGGTAGGTACATTCAACCTCAAGTGAGGTAAAATATAAAGTAGTCACCTTAATTTAGACTACAATTAATGTTACCTGTTCACTAATGAACAAGTATCCAAGCTTCATTAGTAATACATACCCTAACACTGTGAAGTTTGAACCTAAGCCCAACATGGCTACTCCTGAACAATTGAGGAGAACCTACATTGGCCTTAAAGGTCACTTGACCAGATTAATCAATAAGGCTGATGACTTAACTAAAGATAATCCCATTGACTCTTATCATTTAGAGTCAACAGTTAGATTAGCTGATCTGAAATTTGATCAAGTCAGAACTGCAGGTCAATCTTATCTTGCTCTGCTAAATACTGTAGAAATTGATCCTGATGAAGTAAGTCAAATAGTAACCGACATCTCCCAATATGAAGAGGAGACTCATGATAAAATTTTCAGGCTATCTAAATTAGCCAAACAGTCTGGATCCAATGCCAGCAACACTGGGTCTCACTTCAATAATCACTTACCTGAGGTTCGTTTACCTACTCTAGACTTGCCCACCTTTTCAGGATTAGATACAGAAAATTGGGATAATTTTTGGACTTCTTTTGAAGTTCACATCCATAAGAAACAGTCTCTAGACAAAGTTTCTAAATTTTCATACCTACTCAGTCTTCTCAAAGGAGAGGCTAAAAAGGTCATACATAACCTTAATCTTAATGAGAGTAATTATGAGGAAGCTATAAAACTCCTGAAGTTGAACTATTGCAACAAAGAGTTAAGTATAGCCACCCTTTATTATCAATTACTAGATCTGAATGCACCAAACAGTAGACCAGAGTCACTTCAAAGCTTCAGACTAAAAGTAGAGTCTCTAGTAAAGGCCTTAGGTACTAAGGTTAATATACCTAGTTCTGAATGGTCTATCAAGCTATTGTTACAGAGGAAATTACCTCGAAACGTCTTGACAGAGCTCTGCTCACATTATAATACTGAGTTTCTTACTCTCGATCAGATTTTCGAGGGGTTGAGGATGACAGTTAATAGGTTAAAGACTCATGACAAAATTAAACCTGAGTCCAAACCAATCAATACTGATGTTTCAGTAAAGCCTAAACAGACTCCAAGTCTAATAAATATAAATCCAAATCTACTCCACCCAACAAGAAGGGAAGTGGAAATGTAGGTACCTACTCAGTATCTCCTTCAGAGATAACTCATGACTTGTCTACTAAAGAGACTAAGTCTATTAATCAAAGAAAGTGTCTGTTCTGCAATCAGGAACACACCACTTATCAATGCTCTGCTTATCCTACGTATAATGCTAGAGTTAAAAGGTTACAGGAATTGCACAAATGCACTAAATGTATGGGTTCTCATGATCCCAAGAAATGTGCAGTACCACTACGTACTTGCAACCGTTGTAACCAGGGTGTACACCACTACGCCTTATGTAGGAATTCTCCTACACCAACTATAACCACTGGAGAGAATTTTACTAATTCTACTGCAGTGCAATATTGTAAAGTACATCACGAAGTGAATGTACTCGCTACTGAGTCAGGCAACAGTACTACCTTGCCTACTGCTCAGCTTAAATTAATAAACCGAAGATCTAGAATTAACAGTAGAGGTCTCTTTGACCAAGGTTCTCAAAAAACCTTCATCACACAACAGTTGGTAGATGATTTAAATTTAAAACCTACCAAAGGTGTGAAGTTAAACATTTCTGGTTTCCTATCAAATAGTGGACCACGTGACTACAAGGTAGTTAAATTACTAGTTAGACTAGGATCCTCTGCTAGCCCAATCCATGCGGTGGTAGTGGATAAGATTCCTAAGGACCTGCAGGTCACAGGATTAGCTCGTACAGTGAGACACCTTAAGCGAAACCGCATGAGGCTAGCGGATCATAAAATAAATTCCGATTGTCTCACAGATATTGGAATATTAATAGGCGCGGATCATTACTACAAGTTTATCACTGGATGCACTAGGCAACATGGTATGAATTTGTTGTCGTCCGCAGGTGGCAAATTGCTCACAGGACCCGTGCTTTTCAGACAAGGTCCAGCGCCCACAAACCAACAAACCAATAATGTAATTGTGGCGTGACTAGGCTTAGAGCAGTCACCCCTACGCTTCAGGGAAATAGCCGAGGACATTGAGTCTAACCCACCAATACATCGTTTGTGGGATCTAGATACGTTAGGCATCATCCCTGAGCAACCAAGTCCTGATGATACATGGACTTACCAGCAATATCTGGATACGGTTGTCTACTCAAATAAACAATACTGGGTAAGACTTCCATGGAAGTTAGATCATCCCCAACTTCCAGTGAATTATTTTATGGCAGCCTCACAATTGCGGTCTCAATTAACACGACTGCAGAAGCAGCCAGAAAAATTAACCATGTATCACCAACTTATCCAACAACAACTTAACAACAAGTTCATTGAAGTTGTTGAACACGATGACCGAAAAACAGGTCATTATTTACCACACCATGCTGTGGTGAAAGACTCACTGACAACACCTATTCGTATTGTCTTTAATTGCAGTGCTAAAATAAAGCCTAATAGTGTGTCTCTAAATGAATGTCTCCAACGGGACCTAGCCTAACACAAAGGCTACATGACGTATTGTTGCGATTTCGCACAGGCATTTTTGCCTACACTGCTGACATCAGCAAAGCCTTTCTCCGAGTAGGATTGCAGGAGGAAGATCGTGACTACACAAAATTCCTCTGGTACAAGGATCCACTGGATCCTAACAGTGAAATAATCACCTATCGGTTCGCCTCTGTATTATTTGGTGCTACATCCTCACCGTTTCTTTTGCAAGCAACATTGGACACGCATTTGAGGAAATCAGACAGCCCTTATAAGGCAACCATTAGCGACACCTTATATGTCGACAATTTCCAGGGGACAACTAATGATCAAGCTGATCTGGTAGAAATCTACCATGAGGCTAACCGTGAACTGTTAGGAGCTAATATGCCTCTACAGTCATGGGCCTCAAATAATAAACTACTTAACCAGTTAATTGAGAAGGAATTTCCCGATTATCAGGTACCCAGTAGCTTAAAGGTTCTAGGCGTGGAATGGAACACCAACACTGATGAAATGAATGTCAAGTCAGTGCAAACTGATAACTCAACCCTTACCATGAGAACACTGTTCTCATTTGTCAGTCAAACCATTTGACCCTTTAGGCCTACTTAGTCCTATATTAATAAGGGGCAAACTCCTAATGCAGGAGTGCTGGCAACAACATATGG
Organism: Procambarus clarkii; assembly: GCF_040958095.1. Lineage (NCBI taxonomy): Eukaryota > Metazoa > Arthropoda > Malacostraca > Decapoda > Cambaridae > Procambarus > Procambarus clarkii. The sequence continues at coordinate 53,325,714 of NC_091157.1, forward strand.
GATGGGATGATCCGTTACCAAGTGAGATACAAGCCAAATGGCAAATACTCTCAACGGATTTTAATCAGTTAGGTGTTTTGAAATTTCCACGTAATGCCTCAGGACCAAACTTACCCACCAATTTGCACGTTTTTTGCGATGCCTCAGGCAAAGCATATGGCCGCAGTAGCCTATTAGTTAACAGTGCTCAATCAATTTTGCTCACATCAAAAGCAAGAGTTGCTCCCATCAAAAGAGATCCTTACCTCAGATGGAGTTGACTGCATTGCTAGTGGGAGTAAGGTTAGCCCATTGCCTGGCAAGGACACTCAGTAATATTCACTTTGGTGAGATTGTAGTGTGGTCAGACAACGAGGCAGTCTTACAATGGGTAAGAAACACTAACAACAAAACTCCTTACGTCAGTAATCGCGTCAGGGAGATTCATGATTTATCCGCAGGTTATAAGTTTAGACATGTCCCTACTAAGGACAATCCTGCAGATTATTTGTCAAGAGGATTGACATTAAAACAACTTGTCAAATCTTCGCTGTGGTTCAATGGACCTTCATGGCTTGTTGGTGGTCAGTGGCCCAAACAAAAGCCACAAGTCATCGTGACCAATATCACCACTCCCATGAAGGACCCAGAGTCTCAGCGAACATTAGCCATTAATCCTCATCATTATTCTAATTTAAGCAAATTGTTACGAGTGACTGCACACGTGTTTGATTTCCTCTCTAAATAGGAATACGACACAAATTCCCCAATCCTGTTCATTATTGGATTAAGCGGGCACAGCAAGAGACTTACGGAAGCGAATTTGAGAATCTTCCGGATAAACTCACTAAATCTCTGGCATCTGGTACGATGTTCAACACTCATAACATACTACGATGTGGAGGACGTTTGCTACATGCAAAGATTGACTTAGACACTAAGAACCCAATCCTTTTACCTCGCCACCACATCATAACTAAACTTTTTGTCTTACATCACCATCAATATGGTACCCTACATGGTGGAGTTTTAGATACTCTCACCGATCTTAGACAAAGGTACTGGCTTCCTCAAGGTCGTCAGACTGTTAAGACCATTATTAAATCTTGTGTAATCTGTAAGAGATACGACGCTAGAGTCTGTCCTTACCCAGGACCTCCTCCACTCCCAGAAGAGCGAGTAGTTCATCTTCGTCCATTCGAAACAACTGGAGTAGATTATACAGGAGCCTTACTCCTCACTGGTAACCCAGATAATATACCAGTAAAGGCCTACATTTGTCTCTTTACAGGTGCTACAACCAGAGGTGTGCACTTAGAGGTCACCCCAGACATGAGTGCTGAAGCTTTCATTCAAGCTTTCCGCAGATTTGCTGCCCGTCGATCATGTCCTAGATTAATGATATCAGACAACGGATCTAATTTTGTAGTGGGAGAAAGTTGTCTACGAGAAGTCTGGAACCACCCTGAAGTGCAATCAGTCTTACAAAGAAGACAATGTCACTGGAAATTCATAGCACCAAGAGCCCCTTGGCAAGGTGGGTTCTATGAGCGAATGGTAGGCACAGTCAAAAGATGTCTAAGGAAAACGTTGCACCGACAAAGGTCAGTTACTCAGAACTCCAAACTATTGTTGTGGAAATCGAGGCGCGAGTCAATAACCGTCCGATCACCTACCTGTCTGATGATTACACCCAGAGAGAACCACTGAGCCCCTCTCACTTGATCCATGGAGGTCTACTGAGCCCTCTCATCCCCTTAACCGAAGAGGACCCTGTAGACCCATCCCCATGTGACCAGAGGAGACTTGGTGGAAAGCTACCAACATCTTTCTAGAGTTATCAACAGGTGGAATGAGGTGTGGACTCGAGAATACTCACAGCTCTATGAGAATACCACTACGGAGCTTCGAGTCCTTACAATAAGGTACAATTAAAACCTGGAGACCTTGTACTAGTCGACAGTGATGGGCCAAGGTCCGAGTGGCCTATAGGAAAAATCGTCACCATCCCCCCAGATCGACAAGGTGTCCTAAGAGTGGTTAAAGTCTTGTGCAAGGGCAACACTACTCTAAAAACTTTAGAGAAGCTGGTTCCCCTAGAACTGACTGAACAAGAATATCAGTCAGATCCAGCTTCCCCAGTAATTTCAGAGGACAGTGAATTTGTTCCTCCAAGCAACCGTCCCACTAGAGCTGCAGCTCAACAATGTAGGCGGAATTTGCGAGCCTATTATAACTCTGAAGAAGAATAATTTCCTTCATTTCCCACTAAGGAAACTGTGCTGATACTACGATGTGATATCACGTAACAAAACATTACACGTCACTATGACCCAAGATATCGCATCACTGTAGATTCTGTTAGTTTAAATTAGGAGAGTTAAATTTATAAATATTGTGTAGGCTACAAACAACATGTTTCAGTTGACATGTGAATAACAAGACTCAAATTCTTGTAAGTCCTTGATAAATCCGGGACGTTCGTTATGTGTGTACTAACATACTAACCTACTAACATACTAATGTGTTAATCTTAATATCACTTCGGGATAGGTCAGTACAACACAGTAACACTGCGACCCTGGGAATCCCCCCCCCCGGAGTTATGTTGGAATTTCCAACATCGAATACAGCATTGTTGTATTCTCATACTTATTACTAACCATATTAATATTGTAGTAAGTAAAATTAACAACTCGTAGAATTCTCCTGTACTAATAATTCATCTGTGCATTAGGCTAGAATTCTCACGTCACCTGACGCCAGTATTGCGTCAGATTTCTTTACAGTAAAAACACATTATATACAATTTGTGTGAGAATTAAATACGATTCTCCATAATTAAAGCATTCTGTATGGCAACTGATTGCAGACGAATGGTTCTCTAACTAAAAGCCGAATAGAGCTTTAGAATCAAAACGTTTACCTCGCGATAGAGGTAACGTCATCAATGAATGCTATGGGGAGACATTAATTCCTCTCCCTTATATCTTACTATTCTTAAATAGTTAAATAATAATATTCCGTTCCTCTAAATAATAAACCCGTCCAGTCTTTAGAGTTTCAAGCGCGAATGCGAGAAATATTAATGTTCATGCAATAATTTGTGTTGTGAACGTCGACTGGGCGTGGGTTGGGGGACGCCATCCTCAGTCGGGAAGCGGAACACGTGCAAGGCCAGAAAGAGGCAAAGCTACGCTACCGTACTCACAAAAGACGCCATTGTCCAGTAAATAGGACACGTGTGTCCATCCACAGATGAAAGCCGCCACCTGTGAGGCGTGAACAACCTTGCAGATAGTATCTTCAACTAGTGCTGGTGTTAAATAAGGGACCCCTAGACTTGGTTCCTGACGACACGTTGATCAGCCAGCTTGAAACGCATCAATCCAAGATAGGTTCACCGGAACTTGGGATGCGTAATTACGGCAATCTTAATACTTACACAGTGCCAAGCTAAGTACTTTTTATTTGATGCATCATTTATAAGTGTATTAATAGCGGGGTGATTGCACGTCACGCGGCACGATAACACCTAATAACAGGTGATTAGAATTCTATCTGTAGATATCAATAATCTTGAATATGAATTGAGTAGTTAAATCAATTGCTACTGGTAGTTATTTATCTTGCAGCTTGAGAGACGGATTCCTCATGCTGCCTTCTCCATGTTAATCGTGCCATTCGTCAATGTGCCAGACTTGGAGATTAAGAGGACTTCCAGAGTTATCTAAAGGAACCTACTACAAGCTAAGGCTTATTTCTTTTTCCTATATTTTAGTAATTTGATACATTCAGAATGTTCAACATAATGTGTGATTTACTGTAACTCATTATTATGCTCATATTCATGTTCTTCTTTGTATGAATAATATTATATTCAACATTATTTATAGGATTAGATTATTATTAATTGAATTAGTGAACGAACCACGCTGATTCCTGGACGTACTGACCTCCAGTAATAACCCCCCAATGTAGGTGTTTGAGGTTTGGTTTTTTAATAATACAGCCCATTAATTATTCTTATGATCATACTTTCTAGTCATATCCATAGTCACTGGTTTTCTCTAGAATTTTATCTAATGATCTGAAATTCTCAGTTTCCCTCTTTACTTTAAAAGCGGGTGGTCCTTCGTAATTTAATTTACTACTTTAATTATTAATTAATCAGAATCAAACCCAAATATCCCACATCGTAAGGTGCATTTCCTGCAGCCTTTCCTCTTAACTCATGCCTCTTAGTTCTGGGACGTGTGTGTGTGTCAAATGGGGTCCACCTTTGACCCTTGGTAATGGCAGGGTCCATTAAGGACAGCCTGAGAGGAGGAACCTTCATGAGTGCAAACTGGTGTCGTATGCGAGGCGTGACTGAAGGTGTCACTCTTGAAGCCTCTGTAATAGTGAGAGCACACTGGTGTCATATGAAATGTGTGACTGAAGGTCTCACTCTTGATATCCTTCTGTAATAGTGAGTGTCTAAACCCTTCTGTAAACTGGTGTCGTATGAGAGGCGTGATTGAAGGTGTCACTCTTGAAGCCGGTATGGGGGATATATAAATCAAATCAAATCAAATCAAATCAAATGTTTATTTAGGTAAGGTACATACATACAAGAGATTTTACAAAGAGTGATGGATTTATAGATAGCGCTAGTACATACAATGCCTAAAGCCACTATTACGCAAAGCGTTTCGGGCATGAAAAACTCAAATGACTAAAGCTTATTACTAATTGAGCATAAAGAATAAAATGAGTTGAGAACAAATAAAAAAAGAGATAAAAAGGGGGGAATATGGCTGAAAAACAGCACAAATACAATTCGGTCGACAAACAGCGTCATTAAAAAAAACCAGACATTGGTTGACAATAGAGGGGTAAAGTAGGTTACAGGGAATTTAATAGGTATAGCTTCGTTTTTATCTTAAACTGGTTGGGAGAGGTACAGTCTTTAACATGGTTGGGAAGGTCATTCCACATTCTGGGTCCCTTGATTTGTAGAGCATTTCTAGTTTGATTAAGTCGTACTCTAGGAATATCAAAACTGTATTTGTTTCTTGTGTGGTGCTCATGGGTTCTATTACAGCCTTCCATGAAGCTTTTGAGGTCAGGATTGGCATTACAGTTCAGCGTTTTATATATGTATAATACACATGAGAGAATGTGCAGTGACTTAATATCTAACATATTCAGAGATTTGAGTAGGAGCCGAGTGATGTCTGGGGCCAGAGTTGGATATTGTCCTAATAGCAGCTTTGTGTTGAGTAATTAGAGGACGTAAATGATTTTGGGTAGTAGAACCCCAAGCACAAATACCATAGTTGAGATATGGATAGATGAGGGAGTAATAGTCACCAGGGCAGGGCGGGGTACATAATATCTGATCATAGAAAGAATGCAAACAGTTTTTGAAACTTTTTTTGATATATTAGAATATGTCCCTGGAAATTCAGCTTGTGGTCAATGAGAATGCCAAGGAATTTTCCATCTAATTTGTTACAAATTTGGGTATTGTTTATTTTGAGATTTATTTGATTAAAGGATTTATTGCTAAACAGAATATAGAAAGTTTTGTCAATGTTAAGGGTGAGTTTGTTGGCAGTTAGCCAAAGATGGACTTTCTTTAGCTCAGTATTTACTGTGGCATTTAGAGCAAGGGGGTCAGGACTGGAGTAAATGAAGGTTGTGTCGTCAGCAAATAGAATTGGTTTGAGGTGTTGGGAGGCATTTGGAAGGTCATTAATGTAGATGAGAAAGAGGAGAAAGCCAAGTATGCTGCCCTGAGGAACACCAATGTTGAAAAGTAGGGTGGGAGAAATTGAGTTATTCACAGAAACATACTGGAGCCTGTCAGTAAGGTAGGATTTGAGGTATTGCAGGGAGTGTCCTCTGACTCCATAATGATGTAATTTAAGAAGGTTTTGGTGGTTGAATGTGTCAAAAGCCTTATGCAGGTCCACAAATAACCCAACAGGGAACTCATTTTTATCAAGAGCTGCATGAATCAAGTTAATCATACTAATAAGTGCATCATTAGTGCTTTTTTTGGGTCTGAAGCCATATTGGCAAGAGCTAAGTATATTGTGTTTGGCTAGATAAGAGTAAAACTGCTTGTAGATTAGTTTTTCAAAATTTTTGACAAGTTAGGCAGGATTGATATAGGTCTGTAGTTGTTAACATCTGTGAGATCACCACATTTGTGTACAGGGGTAACTCTCGTTTTTTTTTAGGATATCTGGAAAGGTTTGGAGTTCAAGTGACTTGTTAAAGAGCAATGCAATAGCAGGGGCTAAAGTTCTGGAGGCTTTTTTGTAAATTAAAGTTGGTATCTCCTCAAGCGCAGTAGACTTGGTTTTAAGGGAAAGGATTATCTCATTGACGTCAGTGGAATTAATAGGCTTTAAGTACAGAGACTGTGGATAGTTACCTGTAAGATAGTCCTGAACATCAATACTGGAAGATGGAATATCATTTGCAAGGGATGACCCAGTGGAAGAGAAGAACCTATTGAACTCCATAGCAGAATCTGAGGCTGAAAGCTGACCATCGTTATTGGACAGGAGTGTTGGTTTGTTATTTAAAATCTTCTTTGATCCCAATATTTGTGAAATTGTGCTCCAAGTTTTTTTAATGTTGCTCTTTATTTGGGTAAATTTATCTTTGTAGTATTAAGTTTTGGCTCGTCTAATTATCTTAGATAGCAATAACGAGTAATTCCTTGAGAATTCTTTGGAGACAATTCCTAACCTATACTTCTTCTCAAGGTCATGTATTTTATTAATGGATTTAAGTATTCCCTTTGTAAGCCAGGGATTCTTAAGCCTTTTGATTGTGACTTGTTTTGTAAGCATAGGACAGTGGGTGTTATAAAGGCTAAGAGTTTTTTGAAGAAAAGATTGCACTGCTAGGTTGATGTCCCCTATGTTACCTAACTCGGACTCCCAGTTGACATTATCAGCAGCAGTTATAAAATTGTCTATAGCAGTTTCATTGTGCAGCCTAAAACTTAACTCTCTTGACTCTAGAGGTGGTTTGCTAATGTTAGTTAAGAGAAATGTGAGGTAATGGTCTGTAGTGCTATCGGTGATTATACCTGAAGTAAGCGGAGAGGTTATGTTTGTCCAGATGTGATCCAGAGTCGTGGATGTACTATCAGTGATTCTAGTAGGTCTAGTGATTAAGGGTATGAGGAAGCAGGAATTCATACAGTTGAGGACGCTAACAGCAGTAGGGTGTTCAGGCTCGCAGAGGTCAATATTAAAGTCCCCTGCGATAATTAGATGGTTTTTGTTCAGTCTGTTATCGAGTATTAGATTTCTAAGGTTTGAGCTGAATTCGGATACATCAGTGTTAGGAATTCTATAGACTGCACCCACAGACAGGACAGACTCGGCACCCTTGACTCTGAAGCTGGCGAAGATATACTCCCTACAGCAGTCTCTAGTTCTAATTACTTTTAAGCATGTTAGTTCTTGGTGGTAGTAAAGAGCAGTGCCACCACCTCTCTGAATTTGACGACAGTTGTGAATTGACGAGTAGTTAGGCATGTTAAAGAGTTGAGTAGTATCCTCTTTCAACCATGTTTGAGTAAGTATAATAGAAGGGAATTTGTTGTCAATGGTTTCAGTCAAGGCACTAACATCATCGAAGTGTTTACCTTGGGATCTAACGTTCAAGTTGATTACAGAGATATTGTGATTATGTGTTAATACATTGTTTACATCATGTGCTGCAAAATATCTGCAATTTAGATCATTAAAGTGATGATTGTCATAGATAGTGGATAAGAGGTTTAGTTCTGGGTCTATACTTGTCTGCATAAAAAAGCTAGTTAAGCACTCGTTGATGTATATTCCCTTCCGTTTAGATGCAGCTGTCCGGATGCGATTTCATGGACTGGGAAGTCAGCTTCAGGTGAATTTTCCGCTGGTTTTGTCCATAACTACAAGGGTCTTCTCCATTTCTGAGATGGATGAGAGATAGTGAGAAGTGATAATCGCATGATCCAAGGGGGGTATTTTCCCGATTTCCTTCTCACTCTCGAAGTGAGTTTTTAGGGGTAACTAATATATTTTAGAAACTCTTGCTCGTAGACCAGTGCAAGTCGCAGATGGATGAGATAGGTGACGTATGGATGAGGATTGATAATTGTGTGACCCGGGTGTGGTTTTCCGGTTACCCCATGGTCTTTTAATGTGAGCTTATGTGGTGTAGAGTGTCCCCCTACACGATGAAATGGATGAGATAAAGTTCGATGAATGAGTGTGATTAATTGCATGGTCCTGATGAGTGTTTAGTGGTTAACCTCAAGGGATTGGAAATATATTGAAAATGTATGTTTAAAAAAAATATAGATTTGTTTTGCCAACCGTCCCCTTCACTGGTGGAATGGGGAAGACATATAAATGATGGATGAGTGATAATCTGGGGAATGGTTTCCGGTTGTCCCTGGGTAATATGTGTGGTTTTCAGACAACCTCCAACCCTCTTGATTATGTACTGTAGAGGCTCCCTCACTGAATCAGTGGAGATGGGTGTTGTGTGGATAGATAACAGATGTTCATGGTGCTTGAGCATCAACGATTTGCCTAGGATGGTTTGGTGGGTTGGGGTACCGCACTTCCCACAGTCAGGTGGGTGGCGCCTCCATGACCATGCCGTGCCTCCATGACCATGCCACACCTCCATGACCGCGTCTCCATGCCCGCACTGTGCTGTACCTCAAAGGTCACCCCTCCATGCCCGCACCGCGCCACTCCTACATGCCCTCACCGTGCCGCGCCTCCATGCCCAATCAATGCCCGGTCACTGTATTTAATGAATTAAATATGGTTACTTTCTTAACGGGTCGGCAAAGTCCCCTGCTGGGTTAACTGGGTGACTCTTCATTCTGGGTTATCAAGGTAGACACGTGTCATTAAGGTATGCATCGCCTCTCGACACCTTGCTTCACCCCCGCCCATTTTTAAAATATGGACTGTCTTAGACGGTTTTTAATATAACACTCACAAAATAAATATTAGTGTTATTCTTGTTGGCTGAAAGAATAGGTAGGGGCATGACGATGAGCGTTGATATCTGTCAACGGATGAATCAGCGTCTTCATTTCGTTAATGTGTCTCGCATGCACTAAGGAGATCTTTAGGACCGACAGCTAGGCCTGCCAGTCATCAAGGTTTGTATATAATTTGCTCACAGCGGCTTGCACACGTGACCCCACACACATATACTACACTCAACACACACTACACTCTACACACTCACTACATAAACACACTACACTATACTCTACGCACTACACACACACACTACACTCTGCACACTACATACACTCACACTACACTCTACATACACAGTACACTACACACGCTACACTCCACACACTAGACACAAAGACACAATACTCTACACTCTACACACTAAATACTACACTCTATACACACTACACTCTACACTCTACACACACTACACACTGAATTCATACACACACTACACTACACTCTACACACTCACTACACACACACACACTACCTACATGCACTAGACTCTACATACACACTACACTACACACACACACACTACACACACACACAAACACACACACACTACACACACACTGCTACACACACACACTACACACACACTACTACTACACACACACACACACACACACACACACTACACACACACTACTACACACACACACACACACACACACACACACACACACACACACACACACACACACACACACACACACACACACACACACACACACTCTCTCTCTCTCTGTCTCACACTCTCTATACACAACACACACTACACTCTACACACTACACTCTTGATAACTAGTCAGTATAAAAACCTCATTTCGATATTTATATTTATTACATGTTCAAAACTTTTTCAATACATGTTCAATTCAGTCTATTTTCATTATCAAATTTTTTTTTTTATTTCTTTCTTTCAGTAACTAATCATTAGCTGGTTTAAATTGTATATTTTAGTTAGTTACAAAGCACTTGATATATCAATTCCCCCAAATTTAATTGTGAAACTGCGTCAGACACTACATATTGTTTTAAACGAAGTGTCTCAAATCTTTTAAAGTACGTATGTGTATTATTACTATTTAATATACATTCATTAACTTAACCAATCATGTCTCCTATGTATCTGTTCTCATAGTCTGTTAGTTGATGATGTCCGTGTGTCGTGTTTAAAAGTATTGTATGTGTATTATTTATATGGACTCATAAAACGAGATTTGGATAACCGTTTCCTTACACCTAATGTAACTGTTCAAATAAATAATGTGTGTAAAGAGTTGTCTATTCACTTATCCAAATGATGTTTACAAAAATAAATTCACATCCAGAGTTGTCTATCCACGTACCCAAGTGGTGTTTATAAAAATAAATACGCATCCAGAGTTCTTTATCCACTTCTCCAAACGATGTTTACAAAAATAAATATGTATCAAGAATTGTCTATCCATCTTATCCAAATGATGTTGACAAAAATACACATACAGAGTTTCTATCCACTTATCCAAAAGATGTTTACATAATAAATACGCCTTTCTACGACAACTTTATGCAGTAAAAATTCAATCCTATACATCATTACTATCTTCCATGCTCATTTTAATTGTCATTGGCACTCTTTTACACGACTTTATACATCAAAATGATACTTTCAAAGAATCTTCATTCGCCAATGACACTCTCAAAAACATTAGGAATACTCTCTCTGTCGTATATCAACATAAAAGAATACTCTCAGAGTAAAAAAAGTTAATCTCTTATAGGAACAAATCCACAAGGGCCGTGACGAGGATTCGAACCTGCATCCGAGAGCATCCCAGATGCTTCCTTAATCGATTGAGCTACGACATGGTCAAAAGAGTTGAAACCGAAGTTCTACTGAACTTACTGGATCCTGCAGCCTCTCCGAGGCACAAACCAGGGTTTTAAACAACTCCCTCATGCACTCGAGCTATGTCAATAGGCCGTTCTCCCTCTTCTCCTTTACTTCATTACACACAGAAATCACAATTGCGTGATATATTAAATGAACAAATCCACAAGGGACGTGATGAGGATTCAAACTTGCATCCGAGAGCAAACCGGACGCTGCCTTAATCGACTGAGCTACGACATGGTCAAAAGAGTTGTGATTTCTAATTTCTGTGTGTAATGAAGTAAGGGCGAAGAGGGAGAACGGCCTATTGACATAACTCGAGTGCATGGGAGAGTTGTATAAAACCCTGGTTTGTGCCTCGGAGAGGCTGCAGGATCCAGTAAGTTCAGTAGAACTTCGGTTTCAACTCTTTTGACCATGTCGTAGCTCAGTCAATTAAGGCAGCGTCTGGGATACTCTCGGACGCAGGTTCGAATCCTCGTCACGGTCCTTGTGGATTTCTTCATTTGATGCCTCACACAACTGTGATTTCTGTGTGTAATGAAGTAAGGGCGAAGAGGGAGAATGGCCTATTGACACAACTCGAGTGCATGGGAGAATTGTGTAAAACCCTGGTTTGTGCTTCGGAGAGGCTGCAGGATCCAGTAAGTTCAGTAGAACTTTGGTTTCAACTCTTTAGACCATGTCGTAGCTCAGTCGATTAAGGCAGCGTCTGGAATGCTCTTGGACGCAGGTTCGAATCCTCGTCATGGCCCTTGTGGATTTGTTCATTTGATGCATCACACAATTGTGATTTCTGTGTGTAATTTCTTAAACATCGAGAATAGTCATCAAACATTACATGTAACTCTCTCTATAACAAACATTGTTTTCATTCAATAAACAAGTAGTCAAGGGCAACTTTCCAAGACATAAATAAACCAAAGTCTGTGCTAAACTTTCTAAGACAAGACGTGTTGAAGCCTCAAAGAACTTTTTAAGAAATACGATATATTAAAAAAAAAGCATTTACAACTTTATGTACTAATAAACTTATGCTTCAATGGAAAACTCATAAAATAACTTTCTTCATACAATAGTACAAGTTCACTAAGTTATTTACAATCAAAACTCGCATTATCATTTATTATATATTGCAAAATACAATTCTTTAAGTAACTAGTTCACTTTTTGTAACAAACTTCCATTTCAGTTTAGTAATTAATAGCAGTACCTGCCACGCGTTGCTGTGGCTCAGTCTGGGTAAGTGGGAAAGAAAGAAAAGGGGAAGCGCACGTTTCTAATATGTTTAATTTTACAATGCTTGTGGGTATACAATATTTTTTGTTGCTCCATTGTCTGTGGAGATATAGAGACTGTCTGGTTTGCCGACTCTAGAACACGCAAAATATAATTGTCCATGTGGGAATCAATCCGTGTTTAGATATAAACTGTACAATTCTGAAGATTAGCCCTGATCTTTGTTGATGGTGATTGCAAACGCCAATCGAATTGAAATTACAATCTCTTAAATTGAAATGGCATATCTGTTGGAATCATAGGAATGCGAGGAATTAGGACATCTTCACTTTTGAAACGTCCTGTCAAGATTGTTGCTTCTACGACGACGCTGAATAATTTTTTTTACTGCAAGCCGCGAGGCATTGCAAAGTTTTGGCTGGTTGATATTTCGCAACATGATAATTGGCACGCCGATTTTCAATTGCAGTACGTTTGATGGTATCCCTGGCAGATGAGTGTATTCAAAAATTTTGTTGGATAATTAACCGCTTCATCTGCTTCCTCAACAGTGTCGACGGACTTGTATGTGACTGCCTCGCTTTGAATGTTACGCTGAATAATTTTGTAATGTTCGTGTGCTAAATTCTTTGGAAATGTTGCACATGGGAGTTTCAATGAATTGCATGTTCAATGGCAATTTCAAAGCCGAGGTATCAGTTCTTCCACTTGATAGCAATGTTGCAGCTATTCCGGACGATGCAAGAGCTAAGGCTATGTCATTTTGGGATCGAAATGCTGCCAAAATCAATCTAATTAGAAAGGTTTTCCAGTTCTTCCTGGCGTATCTAAGAAAATTTTCTCAAGCCCATTATTGACAATTTGAATTATTTAATTGTAAATGCCTTTTCGCTTAAGCGTTAGATTAGGAATATTTAATTACACATACGACCACAGATCACCCGTGTTGTAACTTTGTTCACGACGCAATTCTACATCGAACGAAGCAGCAGCAGATCGATTCGGTAATGGCATTTCAAATTGCTTGAGAACTTTGTTCGCGATTTCTAAGCACAAATCTTCAATCATCAACGCTTCGTTGTAGATTTCTACTGTGAAATCGATGTTCATATTTGAATTTTCTTTGTGTATTCGATGTACAATATCTTCAGCCATGTGCAATTTATATTTCCTCCATATCTCTGTTGGAGATGAAGGAGAGCCGGTGGTCAATATGATATGCATACAATCCTAGTGTCGTATATTGTTTGCATATTGATATGCAATATGCATACATCCTAGTGTCGGTCGTTCTCCAATTATTCAGAGGTTGACATGCACTACGGAAAGTGGCATGTGTAACGCCGTTGACAAATCTCAATTGCTGGAAGACGTTGATCCAGGCACATTTACCAACAGCATGCGAAGAAAGAAGCATTCATCTTGATTGGGATGCATGGGGGATGTCTGCCTATCATAGTTTATTTGAATATGCAAGGTTGTCTGTCGACTCACTTTCCTCCATTGCGTCGTTCAAATGATTTTCTACTGGCATTCCACGTGTAATATGTAGACACTTCTGAATACAGCAGTCTTTTTGCAAATGCGTCATTTTGACATAACATGAAGAAAGCAGTAACCGTTGTAGCTGGTGGATTCATAGCTGTCTGTAGCAGATTTGCAGCTGTGAAATAAACGTATTTTCCAATTTCTTGTTTTTAAAACCAAACCAAAAAATACTAACGAAATATTTCAATTCAAAAGTCGATCAATCTACACAGCTCAATTTCACCACCAATTGCACTGAAAAATAAGAAAAATGAAAAAAGAAACAAATAAACTATACACACAAAATGAACACTATGGCAAACAACGCAGCTCAATTCCAAGGCAATGTCACACAAAATAATTCAATCAAAATGAAAATATATCAAAGTCTATGAAAAATTTATTTATCAATGCAATCGGAAACATTGTAAACCTCTATCATGTCATCCCTAACTCTTCGCCTTTCCAGTGAATGCAACTTAAGCTTTGTTAATCTTTCTTCATATGAAAGATTTCTAATTTGGGGAATTAACTTAGTCATCCTACGTTGGACACGTTCAAGTGAATTTATATCCATTCTATAATATGGCAACCAAAACTGCATAATCTAAATGGGGCCTAACCAGAGCAAGATATAGCTAAAGAACCACACCAGGTGTCTTGTTACTAACGCTTCGATTAATAAATCCCAGTGCCCTATTCGCCTTATTACGAACATTCATGCATTGATCCTTTTGTTTTAAATTCTTACTAATCATAACTCCCAGATCCCTTTCGCAATCCGACTTCGCAATCTCAACACCATCTAGCTCGTATCTTGTAACTCTATCATCATTACCTAGCCTCAGAACTTTACATTTATCAGCATTAAACTGCATTTGCCAATCCTTTGACCATTTCAAAACCCTATCTAGATCAACTTGAAGTGATAGTGAGTCCTCCTCCGAATTAATTTCCCTACCGATTTTCGTATCATCGGCAAATTTGCAAATGTTGCTACTCAAACCTGAATCTAAATCATATATATATATATATATTATAAACAACAGAGGTCCCAGGACAGGGCATGGAGGTACTCCACTAACAACATTATCCCACTCTGACTAAACCCCATTTATACTAACTCTCTGTTTCCTTTGGAATAGCCATGCCCTAATCCAACGTAATATAGCACCCCAATACCATGAGATTCTATTTTTTTTAATTAGTCTTTCATGTGGCACTGTATGAAAAGCTTTGCTAAATTCAAGGTACACAACATCACAATCCTTACCACTATCAACTGCCTCAACTATGCTGGAACAAAAAGTTAGCAAATTTGTTAAACATGAATGGCCATTTGCAAAACCATGTTGCGACTCATTTATTAATTTATGTTTTTCAAGATGGAGACGAATTGCATTTGCAATTATTGGTTCAAGTAACTTTCCCACAATAGACGTTAGGCTAATTGGCCGATAGTTTGACGCAAGTGATCTATCTCCTTTCTTAAAAATTGGTAGCACATTAGCTACTTTTCAAAACTCTGGCACTCTGCCTGACTCTGTTGATTTATTAAATATGGTTGACAGTGGGTCACAAAGCTCCTCTTTGCATTCTTTAAGCACCCTGGCAAACACTTCATCCGGCCCTGGGGATTTGTTTGGTTTGAGTTTTAGTATTTGTTTAAGAACATCCTCCCTGGTAACTGCTAAACTCGTCAACCTGTCCTCGTCCCCACCCACATAGACTTGTTCGGCTTAAGGCATATTGTTAAGTTCCTCTTTAGTAAATACAGATATAAAATATTTGTTAAAAATACTACTCATCTTGTCATTATCCGTTATTTGACCTGTCTCAGATTTTAACGGACCTATCCTTTCCCTAGTCTTAGTTCTATATAACTGAAAAAAAAACTTTAGGATTTGACTTTGCTTGCTCTGCTGTTCGAAATTCATAGTTTCTTTTGGCTTTCCTAATCTCTCTTTTAACATTTCTAACCAGTTGTATGAATTCCTGTTCTAAACTGACTTCCCCATTCTTAATCCTTTTGTACCAAGCTGTCTTTTTACCTATAAGGTTCTTCAAATTCTTTGTTATCTACTTTGGGTCATTGGTATTCGATCTATTCAATTTGTATGGTATACTACGTTCCTGTGCTTTGTTTAGAATATTCTTAAATAAGTTATATATTGAATTCATATCGAAATCCCCATTTATGTCACCTATCGCTGGGTTCATGTCTCGCTCCAAAACCGGCCCCCAGCCCATACCCAAGACTTTCCAATCAATTTGACCCAAAAAAATTCTTAGGCTATTAAAATCAGCTTTTCGAAAATCTGGCACTTTAACAGAATTTTCTCCTACAGGTCTATTCCATTCTATGCTAAATCTGATTTCTTTGTGATCACTGTTCCCTAGCTCATTCCCTATTTCGATGTCATTAATTTGTGTTTCCCTGTTAGTTAACACTAAATCTAAAATATTATTTTCCCGTGTTGGTTCCTTAATGTGTTGCGTAAGAAAGCAATCGTCAATTAATTCTAGAAAATCTTCTGCTTCACTATTCCCTGTTTTGTTCAACCAGTTTATTCCACTAAAATTAAAGTCACCCATGACGTAACTACTGTTAGATCTAGATGCCCTAGATATTTCATCCCATAGATGCTTTGCTTCCTTTCTGTCTAAATTTGGTGGCCTATATATAACTCCTACTATAATATTATTTGCTTTTTCGTTTAATTCTATCCAAATAGTTTCTGTGTGTGGCTTAGTTTTGATTCCCTCTTTGAGACTACATTTCAAATTGTCCCGAACATATATGGCTACTCCTCCTCCTCGTCTAATATATCTATCTGTGTGAAATAGTTTAAATCCATTTATTTGATATTCAGCTAATAGTTCTCTATTTTCTACATTCATCCACGTTTCGGTAAGTGCAATAATATCTATTTTTTCTGTGCAGACAAGAGCATTTAATTAGTTAATTTTATATCTTAGACTTCTACTGTTAGTGTAATATACCCTAAGTGAATTGTTATTTTGAGGCCCTTCTCTTTCCCTGATCATTTTGCCAATTCCTTTCTCCCACAAATACATACTTTTATTATCTCCTTCCTCCAAATCAATTCCCATACCTCTATCTACTAACAGTTTAAACCCAAACAAACACCTCTATCCACTTCTTCCAACGAGTTCGCAACAGCAACAACCCCAGCTCTCGATAGATGCACCCCATCACGAGCATACATTTTATTTCTTCCATAGAAGTGTTCGCAGTTGTCTATGAAAGATATTGCATTTGATTTGCAATATCTTTCCAGCCGGCAATTGACACCAAGTGCCCTTGACATTCATTCATTTCCCACTCCCTTTCTTGGAAGAATGCCACCAACCCGTTCTCACACAAGACAGCACATATATGACTTAATGCTTAAAGTCAATATGTTGAATATGAATTAGTAAATATGTGATATATTCCCAGTTACTTTTTTTACCAAGGCCCAAACTCTTCCTCACGTACCAATTTACGTGTCACAGTACCCGTCCGTCAACATAGATAGCAGAATATTCGTGATTGGTTCAATTATAAGGAAAATTGTAGTTTTCAGGTCCCACATGGGTTGTGAAATTTACCTACTGTTGTCCATGCTCTTATAATATTACAGATCAGCTATATCCTATTGAAGGCTCGTAGTTTTGTTTTGAGAAATATTAGTTGTTCTTAGTAAATTATAATAAGCACTATAAATTATTACATAGAATAACAGTGCTTCACCAATCAATATTATATACCATAGTTTGGCTTTAAAAATCTTTAAAGAATGTTTTGTAGGAACGCTAACAGAAAACGATGTTACATTTGAATGTCTATGGGGTAAACTACTGCAAACAGGACGGTATTGTGTCTACTATACCAACTATAGCTAGGATGGGTATATTGTCACCTACCGCCTGTTAGGTGGGAAAGGGATCCAATACCACCCACAGGATGGGTATGAGGGTCACATCCACCCACAGGATGAGTATGGGGATCACATCCACCCACAGGAAGGGTATGGGGTCCAATACCACCCACAGGATGAGTATGGCGTCCACTACAACCCACAGGATGGGTATGGGGCTCCAACCACCCATAGAATGGGTATGGGGCTCCAACCACAAATAAAATGGGTATAGGGTCCAATAATACCCACTGGATGTTTAAGGCGTTCAATGCCGCGCGTCGAGCTCGAAAACCGCAGCATTCATCTCAGAACCATGCCTATTTCACACAGATTCCTTAATAAACGTAAGAGTTTTATATGTCACAAGAAAGATAGAAATATAAGCTTCATTCTAAATACCTTACCATGGGCATATTTAAATTTAAAGCGAAGATACGTGTACTTTTATAATAGCCGAGCTTTAACCCCGGACAGATTGATCGACCGAGCAACTCTCTCTCAGAACAATGTTTATTTCACGTGAATTCGTTAATAAACATATATGTTTTATATGTCTCAAGAAAGGCAGACATATAAGCTTCACTTTAAACACTTTACCATAGACATATTTAAAGTTCTAATGAAGATACATGTATTTTAATAATTACGGAGCTCCCACCCCGTACAGACTGAACGACAGAGCAACTCTCTCTCAGATCAATGTTTATTTCACGTAAATTCGTTAATAAACACAAATGTTTTATATGTCTTAAGCAAGATAGAAATAAGAGCTTCATTTTCAATACATTACAATAGACATATTTATAGCTCAAGTA
>NC_091157.1:53344622-53479622 GCF_040958095.1 Procambarus clarkii
AGAATTACTCGTTATTGCTATCTAATATAATTAGACGAGCCAAAACTTAATACTACAAAGATAAATTTACCCAAATAAAGAGCAACATTAAAAAAACTTGGAGCACAATTTCACAAATATTGGGATCAAAGAAGATTTTAAATAACAAACCAACACTCCTGTCCAATAACGATGGTCAGCTTTCAGCCTCAGATTCTGCTATGGAGTTCAATAGGTTCTTCTCTTCCATTGGGTCATCCCTTGCAAATGATATTCCATCTTCCAGTACTGATGTTCAGGACTATCTTACAGGTAACTATCCACAGTCTCTGTACTTAAAGCCTATTAATTCCACTGACGTCAATGAGATAATCCTTTCCCTTAAAACCAAGTCTACTGCGCTTGAGGAGATACCAACTTTAATTTACAAAAAAGCCTCCAGAACTTTAGCCCCTGCTATTGCATTGCTCTTTAACAAGTCACTTGAACTCCAAACCTTTCCAGATATCCTAAAAAAACGAGAGTTACCCCTGTACACAAATGTGGTGATCTCACAGATGTTAACAACTACAGACCTATATCAATCATGCCTAACTTGTCAAAAAAATTTGAAAAACTAATCTACAAGCAGCTTTACTCTTATCTAGTCAAACACAATATACTTAGCTCTTGCCAATATGGCTTCAGACCCAAAAAAAGCACTAATGATGCACTTATTAGTATGATTAACTTGATTCATGCAGCTCTTGATAAAAATGAGTTCTCTGTTGGGTTATTTGTGGACCTGCGTAAGGCTTTTGACACTGTCAACCACCAAAACCTTCTTCTTAAATTACATCATTATGGAGTCAGAGGACACTCCCTGCAATACCTCAAATCCTACCTTACTGACAGGCTCCAGTATGTTTCTGTGAATAACTCAATTTCTCCCACCCTACTATCAACATTGGTGTTCCTCAGGGCAGCATACTTGGCCTCTCCTCTTTCTCATCTACATTAATGACCTTCCAAATGCCTCCCAACACCTCAAACCAATTCTATTTGCTGACGACACAACCTTCATTTACTCCAGTCCTGACCCCCTTGCTCTAAATGCCACAGTAAATACTGAGCTAAAGAAAGTCCATCTTTGGCTAACTGCCAACAAACTCACCCTTAACATTGACAAAACTTTCTATATTCTGTTTAGCAATAAATCCTCTAATCAAATAAATCTCAAAATAAACAATACCCAAATTTGTAACAAATTAGATGGAAAATTCCTTGGCATTCTCATTGACCACAAGCTGAATTTCCAGGGACACATTCTAAATATATCAAAAAAAGTTTCAAAAACTGTTGGCATTCTTTCTATGATCAGATATTATGTACCCCGCCCTGCCCTGGTGACTATTACTCCCTCATCTATCCATATCTCAACTATGGTATTTGTGCTTGGGGTTCTACTACCCAAAATCATTTACGTCCTCTAATTACTCAACACAAAGCTGCTATTAGGACAATATCCAACTCTGGCCCCAGACATCACTCGGCTCCTACTCAAATCTCTGAATATGTTAGATATTAAGTCACTGCACATTCTCTCATGTGTATTATACATATATAAAACGCTGAACTGTAATGCCAATCCTGACCTCAAAAGCTTCATAGAAGGTTGTAACAGAACCCATGAGCACCACACAAGAAACAAATACAGTTTTGATATTCCTAGAGTACGACTTAATCAAACTAGAAATGCTCTACAAATCAAGGGACCCAGAATGTGGAATGACCTTCCCAACCATGTTAAAGACTGTACCTCTCTCAACCAGTTTAAGATAAAAACGAAGCTATACCTATTAAATTCCCTGTAACCTACTTTACCCCTCTATTGTCAACCAATGTCTGTTTTTTTTAATGACGCTGTTTGTCGACCGAATTGTATTTGTGCTGTTTTTCAGCCATGTTCCCCCGTTTTTATCTCTTTTTTTATTTGTTCTCAACTCATTTTATTCTTTATGCTCAATTAGTAATAAGCTTTAGTCATTTGAGTTTTTCATGCCCGAAACGCTTTGCGTAATAGTGGCTTTAGGCATTGTATGTACTAGCCCTATCTATAAATCCATCACTCTTTGTAAAATCTCTTGTATGTATGTACCTTACCTAAATAAACATTTGATTTGATTTGATTTGATTTGATTTATATATCCCCCCATACCGGCTTCAAGAGTGACGCCTTCAATCACGCCTCTCATACGACACCAGTTTACAGAAGGGTTTAGACACTCACTATTACAGAAGGATATCAAGAGTGAGACCTTCAGTCACACATTTCATATGACACCAGTGTGCTCTCACTATTACAGAGGCTTCAAGAGTGACACCTTCAGTCACGCCTCGCATACGACACCAGTCTGCACTCATGAAGGTTCCTCCTCTCAGGCTGTCCTTAATGGAGAAGAGTAAGGGGAGACATGATCACAACCTGCAAAATCCTCAGGAGAATCGACCGGTTAAACAAGGATAAACTATTCAACACTGGTGGGACGCGAATAAGGGGACAAAGGTGGAACTGAGTACCCACATGAGCCACAGGGACGATAGAAAGAACTTTTTCAGTGTCAGAGTAGTTAACGGATAGAATGCATTAGGCAGTGATGTGATGTGATGGAGGCTGACTCCAAACACAGTTTTAAATGTAGATATGATAGAGCCCAATAGGCTCAGGAATCTGTACACCAGTTAATTGACAGTTGAGAGGCGGGACCAAAGAGCCGAAGCTCAACCCCCGCAAGCAAAATAGGTGAATATAAATAGGTGAGTACACACACACACACACACACACACACACACACACACACACACACACACACACACACACACACACACACACACACACACACACACACACACACACACACACACAAAGAGGAAAGGCTAAGGGAGCTGAACATCACAACCCTGGAAAACAGAAGAGTAAGGGGAGACATGATAACCACCTACAAAATTCTCAGGGGAATTGACAGGGTGGACCAAGAGAAACTCTTTAGCACGGGTGGAACACGAACAAGGGGACACAGGTGGAAACTTAGTACCCAGATGAGCCACAGAGACGTTAGAAAGAATTTTTTCAGTGTCAGGGTAGTTAACAAATAAAATGCATTAAGTAGTGTTGTGGTGGAGGTAGACTCCATACACAGTTTCAAGTGTAGATATGGTAGAGTCCAATAGGCTCAGGAACCTGTACACTAGTTGATTGACGGTTGAGAGGCGGGACCAAAGAGCCAGAGCTCAACCCCCACAAGCACAATTAGATGAGTACAATTAGGTGAGTACACACACACACACACACACACACACACACACACACACACACGCACGCACGCACGCACGCACGAAAAATTAAATGCAGATGAGAAACCCATGGTTTAATCAGAGTTGTAAGCTAGCAAAGAAACTAAGTAAAAGGGCATGGAGAAACTATAGAAACAACAGAACACTAGAGAGCAGAGAAAGATACCAGAGCGCCAGGAATGAATACGTCAGGGAGAGAAGAGAGGTAGAGAGGCAATATGAAAATGACATAGCGTGCAAGGCAAAGACTCAACCCAAGCTGATGCATAGCCACATCAGGAGGAAAACAACAGTGAAGGAAAAGGTAATGAAACTGAGGATAGGAGCAGAAAGATTCACTACAAACGAAGAGGAAGTGTGCGAGGAACTCATTAAGAAATTTCAGGAGGTTTTCACCTCAGAGCAAGGAGAAGTCCCAGAGATAAGGGAGGGAATACCAAACCAGATACCACTAGAGGAGTTTGTGATTACCAGTGTAGAGGTGAGGAAGCATCTGCTAGATTTGGATGTGACAAAGGCTATAGGCCCGGATGTAATCACACCATGGATTCTAAAGGAAGGAGCACAAGATCTGTGTCTGCCACTCTCCATGGTGTACAACAAATCACTGGTAACAGGTGAACTGTCAAAAATTTGGAAGACGGCCAATGTAGTCCCAATATACAAGAAGGGTGATATTGTGTTACATACATACAAGAAGGGTGATAGGCAGGAGGCACTGAGCTACAGGCCAGTGTCCCTAACTTGTATTCCATGCAAGATGATGGAGAAGACTGTGCGAAAAAAGCTAATGGAACATCTGGAGCGGAGGAACTTTGTAACACAACATCAGCATTGGTTCAGAGATTGCAAATCATGCCTAACAGGTTTAATTGAGTTCTATGACCAGGCAAGAGAGAGAGGGCTGGGCAGACTGCATATTTCTGCCAGAAAGCTTTTGACACACTACCACATAAGAGACTAGTGCACAAACTTGAGATGCAGGCAAGAGTGAAAGGGAAGGTACTCCACTGGATAAGGAAGTACCAGGACACAGCGAGTCAGTGAGGGGTGAGGTCTCAGAGTGGCGGGGAGTCACCAGCGGAGTCCCACAGGGATCAGTCCTTGGACCTATACTATTTCTAATATACGTAAATGATCTTCCAGAAGGAATTGACTCGTTTCTTTCGGTGTTTGCTGATGATGCAAAAATTATGAGGAGGATCAAGACCGAGGAGGATAGTATGAGGCTACAAGAAGACCTAGACAAACTGAAGGAATGGTCCAACAAATGGGTACTAAAGTTCAACCCAAGTAAATGTTAGGTAATTAAACTAGGAGGCCAGTCACTGGATACCGAATGGGAGATGAAGTCCTTCACGAAACGGACAGAGAGAAAGATCTAAGAGCTGATATCACGCCAAATCTGTCTCCTGAAGCCCACATCAATGGAATAATATCAGCGGCCTATGCGAGGCTGGCTAACATCAGAACTGCTTTCAGAAACCTGTGCAAGGAATCCTTCAGAACCTTGTATACCACATATGTAAGGCCAATCCTGGAGTATGCAGCCCCAGAATGGAGCCCGTATCTAGTCAAACACAAGACAAAGCTGGAAAAAGTTCAGAGGTATGCCACTAGGCTAGTCCCAGAACTAAGAGGCTGACTTATGAGGACCGACTACGTGAACTGCACCTCACGTCGCTGGAAGACAGAAGAGCTAGGGTAGACATGATCACAACATACAAAATGGTCAGGGGAATTGACAAGGTGGACAAGGATGGATTATTTAAGGCGGGTGGCACACGCACAAGGGGACACAGGTCCCCACACGCACAAGGGGAGGAGGTCAAGAGACACCTGCTGGATCTGGATGTTAGAAAGGCTGTTGGTCCAGATGGGATCTCACCATGGGTACTGAAAGAGTGTGCAGAGGCACTTTGCTTGCCACTCTCCATAGTGTATAGTAAGTCACTAGAGACGGGAGACCTACCAGAAATATGGAAGACGGCGAATGTGGTCCCAATATACAAAAAGGGCGACAGACAAGAGGCACTGAACTACAGGCCAGTGTCCTTGACTTGTATACCATGCAAGGTGATGGAGAAGATCGTGAGAAAAAACCTGGTAACACATCTGGAGAGAAGGAACTTCGTGACAAATCGCCAACATGGGTTCAGGGAGGGTAAATCTTGCCTTACAGGCTTGATAGAATTCTACGATCAGGTGACACAGATTAAGCAAGAAAGAGAGGGCTGGGCGGACTGCATTTTCTTGGATTGTCGGAAAGCCTTTGACACAGTACCACATAAGAGGCTGGTACATAAGCTGGAGAGACAGGCAGGTGTAGCTGGTAAGATGCTCCAGTGGATAAGGGAGTATCTAAGCAATATGAAGCAGAGAGTTACGGTGAGGGGTGAGACCTCCGATTGGCGTGAAGTCACCAGTGGAGTCCCACAGGGCTCTGTACTCGGTCCTATCTTGTTTCTGATATATGTAAATGATCTCCCGGAGGGTATCGATTCATTTCTCTCAATGTTTGCGGACGATGCTAAAATTATGAGAAGGATTAAAACAGAAGAGGACTGTTTGAGGCTTCAAGAAGACCTAGACAAGCTGAAGGAATGGTCGAACAAATGGTTGTTAGAGTTTAACCCAACCAAATGTAATGTAATGAAGATAGGTGTAGGAAGCAGGAGGCCAGATACAAGGTATCATCTGGGAGAGGAAATTCTTCAGGAGTCAGAGAAGGAAAAAGACTTGGGGGTTGATATCACGCCAGACCTTTATCCTGCAGCACATATCAAGCGGATAACATCAGCGGCATATGCCAGGCTGGCCAACATACGAACGGCATTCAGAAACTTCTGTAAAGAATCATTCAGAACTTTGTATACCACATATGTCAGGCCAATCCTGGAGTATACAGCCCCAGCATGAGTAGTGGGGATGGCTCCACACAGACGATATTTTTTTTCAGGTCAAATATCGTCTGTGCGGGCCATGGTTTTCAGGTTCCAAAGGGAAAATATCGTCGGTGCGGGCCAGGGTTTTCAGATTCCAATATCGTCGGTGCGGGCCAGGGTTTTCAGATTCCAATATCGTCGGTGTGAGCCAGGGTTTTCAGGTAAATTTTGTGTCACAGATTTTAGAAGTAAGGATTTCTTATGAGAAAAATAATTTCCGAGACTTAGAAGTTTGTTAAGGCCTTATGGGAGAAATTCAAATAACGTGTGTAGCACTTTAGGGCTTCCAGGAGAACTCTACGGACATATTTTACATGTTTTCAACTTACAAAATCGTCTATGTAAGCCTTAGTTATTCATATAAATTTAGAAAATCACCTGTGTAAGTCAGGGTTTTCAAGTCTCGTACATCACACCCCCCTCCCTCCCCCCTTACCTCGCAATCTGTCGCGTCACCTTTATTTACTTTGCGCCCAGCCAGCCAGACGACTCTTATCATATCTTATCTCCATAATATCTCTACCGTCCCTCCTCTCTCTCTCTCTCTCTCCTCTTCCTATTTCCTTACAACTATTTTCAGAGTTTCAAATAATCATAGAAGTTTATTTATATGTTTATGACCGAATTTGTAAAAGGACCATTTTCAGAGAATATTGTCTTAGATGTTTTGTTAAGGAAAACAGGCAACTTATCCATAACATTTAGTTTTATATCCATTTACGGCTATTTCATCTGTAAAGACCAAATTGATCAGAGCCCAGTTTATACCGAAAATTCGCCAGAGTCTACTTTGAGAGCAATATTCGTCAGAGGCAGTTTTAGCTCATATTTCATCAGAGACCATTTTATACCTAAAAATGAACAGAGTCCACTTTGTCAGCAAAATTAGTCAGAGACAGTACTTAGCTCATATTTCATCAGAGTCCAGTTTTCTAGCAAAATTCGCCAGAGTCTACTTTGTGCCAAAATATTCAGAGTCCAGTTCATGATCGAAATTAATCAGAGTCCAGTTTTCTAGCAAAATTCGCCAGAGTCTACTTTGTGCCAAAATATTCAGAGTCCAGTTCATGATCGAAATTAATCAGAGTCCAGTTTTCTAGCAAAATTCGCCAGAGTCTACTTTGTGCCAAAATATTCAGAGTCCAGTTCATGATCGAAATTCATCAGAGTCCAGTTTTCTAGCAAAATTCGCCAGAGTCTACTTTGTGCCAAAATATTCAGAGTCCAGTTCATGATCGAAATTAATCAGAGTCCAATTAAAGACCCAAATTTGGCAGAGACCACATTTTCGCTACTAGCAGTCCAATCCCCCTGAAATTTTAAACAGTCATATTTCAGACGTAGTAAATAAGATCAAGTCAGTTACAGAGCTCCAGCTCTTGTCCCCCTGTATTTGCATATTTTCTCTATATTCACTGTGTTCTTCGTATTCTCATCCGTGTTCACTCCATGTTCTACAAATGTTCACAGTCCCATTCAGTTCATATTTTCACAAGTATCTCCATTTTTTCTGTAATCTTTCTCTTAGTCTCATTATGTTCTCTACAAAGTCTAGTCATATTTTCTATGTACATCATATGTTCTCTTTACAACTTTTATACTCAATATTCATGCTAACTTCCATATTTTGTGTTCTTTGTCAATATTCATGTTCCTCTACAAGTTCATGTTCCTCACAAGATCACTTCGTTTTTCACCTTCACTTACATGTTTTCTACATTCTTTGTCATATTCTCCATGTTCTTCACAAGTCCATTGTTCATTCTTTGTATTCCCTATTCTCCTTATCATGTTTTCATGTTCTCTGTAAGTTCATATTCCCAGCATGTTCACTGTATTCATCAACTTTTCTTACATGTGTTCTTTACCATGTTCCCCATATGTTCTCTAGGTTTTCCCCTTACATGTTATTTAACGTTCCTTAACTAAAAAAAATCTTTCGCCAATCAACTAAAACATAGTCACTTTCGTCATTTCTCAACTAAACTTATTATCCAGTCAACTAAAAATTGTCAAAGGAATCTTTCCAACACTGTTCATAACTAAACTTATTCCCTAGTCATCAGAAAATAACCGTGTTCTTCATGTTTCATTGTCATTTCATAACTAACTTTATCCATAGTCAAGTAAGAAAATATAGTCAAAGATATCTATCATCGTCGTTCTTAACTGGCATTATACTTTGTGGAGCACTAAAAAATAGTCAAATGTAACTTTTTCAACACTTTCATAACTAAACTTATTATCCAGTCAACTAAAAATTGTCAAAGGAATCTTTCCAGCACTGTTCTTAACTAAACTTATTCCCCAGTCATCAGAAAATAACCGTGTTCTTCATGTTTCATTGTCATTTCATAACTAAAATTATCTGCCAATCATCAGAAAAAGTCATGTTCATCATGTTTTGGCTTTTGCTCAACTAAAAGTATTCATCGGTCAACTAAAAATAGTTACTTCATCATGTTTCCTTGTCATTTCTTAACTGAAATATCACTTCTCTCATCTGAAAATAGTCAGGATTAACCTCATTCAACACCGTTCTTAACTAAAACAGCCTTTCGCTTAGCTAAAAATTGTCAAAGGAATCTTTTCAGCACTGTTCATAACTAACTTTATCCATAGTCAAGTAAGAAAATATAGTCAAAGATATCTATCATCGTCGTTCTTAACTGGCATTATACTTTGTGGAGCACTAAAAAATAGTCACTGTCGTCATATTTTGTCTTTTTCCTCAACTAAAAGAGTCAAATGTAACTTTTTCAACACTTTCGTAACTAAAATTATATGTCGCTAAGTAAGAAAAATAGTCAAAGGTGCTCTCCGTTACACCAAAGTTACTCTTCGAGAAATCAAAGACACTCTTCAATACATTAAGGACTTACTCAAAGACACCAAAGTTACACTCTAAGACATCCTTCGAGACATCAAAGACATCCTTTAAGACTTCAAGGGCACTCTTCGAGATATCAAAAGACACTCTCAAACACTCAAATTTACTCGCATCCTCAAAGTTATTCTCAGAGTCATCAAAAAGTTAATCTCAGTCATCAAAATGCTATTCTCTAAGTAGCCTTTCGTTCATCAGAGAAACTTTCTAAGGCATCTTCGTTCATTAAAGTTAATCTCAGAGGCATAAACGTTATTCTTGGAGCTATCAAAATTAATCTCTAAAACAACAAAAGTTAATCTCTGTCATCAAAGTTAATCTGCAAGATATCTTCGAGACATCAAAGTTACTTTTCATTACATCAAAGACGCATTCAAATACTACCCATGTTCTCAGAAGTCATTCTCTAAGCCATCAATGTTCTTCTCTAATACATAAAAGTTATTCTCAGAGTCACCTTCGTTCGTCAGAGAAACTTTCAAAAACATCTTTGTTCTTCAAACTTGTTTTCAAAGTCATCAAAAGTTAATCTAAGACATCTTCTTTCATCAAAGTTATTTTCAGAGACATCTAAAGTTATTCTCAGAGCTATCAAACTTGTTCTCAGAGTCATCAAATGGTATTCTCGAAGTCATCAAAGTTATTTTCAGAGACATCTAAAGTTAATTTCTATGTTATAAAGTTATTCTCAGAGACATCTAAAGTTAATCTTGGTCATCAAAGTTATTTTCAGAGACATCTAAAGTTAATTTCTATGTTATAAAGTTATTCTCAGAGACATTTAAAGTTAATCTTGGTCATCAAAGTTGTTCTCTAAACATCAATGTTGTTCTCCAAGACATCAAAGATGTTCTCAAAATCATAAAAGTTATTCCCAGAGCTAACAAAATACTACTCATGTTCTCAAAGACATTCTCCAATTCATCAATGTTGTTTCAAAGACATCAAAGTTAATCTCAGAGTTATCCAAAGACATTCTCAAAGTCATCTAAAGTTATTCTCTAAGACATCAAAGTTATTCTAAGAGTTATCAAAAGTTATTCTCAGTCATGTTATGTTATTCTCTAACTCACTTCCATTCATCAAAGTCATTCTCTAAGCCCTCAAAGTTATTCTCAGCACAATCAAAAGTTATTCCAAGACAACAAAAGTTATTCTCAGAACAATCAAAAGTTATTCCAAGACAACAAAAGTCATTCTCTAACTCACTTTTGGTCATTAAAGTTAATTTCTATGTTATAAAAGTTTGTCTCAGAGACATCTAAAGTTAATCTTAGAGTTATCAAATGTAATCTCTAACTCTCTTTTGTTCATCAAAGTTGATCTCAGAGTTAACAAAGGTAATCTCTAACTCACTCTCGTTCATCAAAGTTGTTTCAAAGACATCAAAGTTATTCAAAGAGCTAACAAAAGTTATTCTCAGAGTCACCTTCGTTCTTCAGAGAAACTTTCCAAAACATCTTTATTCATCAAAGTTATTCTCAGAGGCATAAAAGACATTCTCAGAGCTATCAAACTTGTTCTCAAAGTCATCAAACTTATTCACAGCGTCATCAAAGTTAATCTAAGACATCATTTTTCATCAAAGATATTCTCTCTAAACCATCAATGTTCTTCTCTAAGACATAAAAGTTATTCTCAGAGTCGCCTTCGTTCGTCAGAGAAACTTTCAAAACATCTTTGTTCATCAAACTTGTTTTCAAAGTCATCAAAAGTTAATCTAAGACATCTTCTTTCATCAAAGTTATTTTCAGAGACATCTAAAGTTATTCTCAGAGCTATCAAACTTGTTCTCAGAGTCATCAAATGTTATTCTCGAAGTCATCAAAGTTATTTTCAGAGACATCTAAAGTTAATTTCTATGTTATAAAGTTATTCTCAGAGGCATCTAAAGTTAATCTTGGTCATCAAAGTTGTTCTCTAAACATCAATGTTGTTCTCCAAGACATCAAAGATGTTCTCAAAATCATAAAAGTTATTCCCAGAGCTATCAAAGTTAATCTCAGAGTTATCCAAAGATATTCTCATGTCCACAAAAGTTATTCAAAGAGACGTCAAAGTTGTTTCAAAGACATCAAAGTTAATCTCAGAGTTATCCAAAGACATTCTCAGAGACATCTAAAGTTATTCTCTAAGACATCAAAGTTGTTCTAAGAGTTATCAAAAGTTATTCTCAGTCATGATATGTTATTCTCTAACTCACTTCCATTCATCAAAGACATTCTCTAAGTCCTGAAAGTTATTCTCTAAGACAACAAAGTCTTTCTCAGAGCTACCAAAGATGTTCTCTAAATCATAAAAGTTAATCTTAACTCACCTTCGTTCATTAGAGAAACTTTCCAATCCATATTCGTTGACCAGAGTTATTCTCAGAGTCATCAAAGCGATCTCTAATTCATCTTCGTTCTCCAAAGTTGTTCTCTAAGACACCTTCATTCATTCATCAAAGAAACTCTCCTTCTTCCATCATGTTATTCTTTAAGACATCTTCAGTCATAAAATTTTCTCTCCAAAATGTAACTAGTTCAGCTTTTCATACCAAACCTGCATTTCTGTTAAAACATATTTTCTTAGTTGCTTTACCCTAAAACTGTTCTCTGAACTACACTGTTCAAACCTACGTAACCTATCCTCTCCACCCAATGTTACTTAGTTAACGTAACGTTCCTAAACCTAACTTTACCTATCCTAACATAACTTACCTTACCTTACCTAACTTTACCTATCTTACCTAACTTAACCTGCATAACCTAACTTTACCTATGTTACCTTACCTTACCTATCTTACCTAACTTAACCTGCATAACCTAACTTTACCTATGTTACCTTACCTTACCTATCTTACCTAACTTAACCTGCATAACCTAACTTTACCTATGTTACCTTACCTTACCTAACCTAACCTAACTTTACCTATGTTACCTTACCTCACCTTACCTTACCTATCTTACCTAACCTAACCTAACTTTACCTATGTTACCTAACTTAACCTTCTTAACCTAACTTTACCTATCCTAACATAACTTACCTTCCCTATCTTACCTAACTTTACCTATCCTAACATAACTTACCTTACCTACCTTACCTAACTTAACCTGCTTAACCTAATTTACCTTACTTTACCTAACTTATATAACTTATCTTACCTATCCTAACGTAACCTAACTTGCTGTACCTAACTTAATCTTACATTCCCAAACTGATGTATCCTAACTTATCTAGTCAAACCAGACATGATCTAACTTACATAAGTATTCCTTCTTGTCTTTTGTGTTTCGTCAATCATTGTCTCATATTCATTTACTCATTTCATTAGTTAATTTCTCAAATGGACGTTTTGCATTTCAAGTGTTATTTGTTTAAGATTTGGTGTTTAACAATTTCAAAGGATTTTTGTTATATATGGGAATTTACTCGTTTCAAGGGCAAATTTCTCAAATGGTCATTTTTGCAGATCAAGGGTTATTTGTTAAAGTTCATCAAGTTGCTCATAAGTTGTATTTATTATGTTTGTTACCATTTATTCTTATTCCCCAACCCCTTAACCTAACCTCTTGTAATCTTGGTGTATTTAGTAGGTTCTATCTTATGTTCTTATTCCCCAACCCTTTAACCTATCCTTTCAGATGTAGTTTATTGTGTTTTTGACATATTTGTTGAATATATTATCCTTTTCCTAACCTTTCAGATGTAGCTTTGTTTCTCCTTTTTGTATATTTTTACCCAAACCTTCTTTCCTTCTTTTACTTTGTTTTCACATATAAGTTCATTCTTTATCATAGTAATAATAAAAATTACAATAGTAAAGAATCAGATCTACTAAGACTTGAAATTGAGAAACAAGAGCTCAAGGGATTGAGAGCATGAAAGAAGAGCAAGGAGTAAGAGAGAGGGGGCGGAAGAAAATGGGACCAAAGAAGAGAGAATGAGAGAGAGTGTGGGCATGGGAGCACTAAGACTTGAATTTGAGAAAAAGAAAAACTAAGTGAATGAGAGTGAGGGTGTGAGAATGGGAGCAATAAGACTTGAATTTGAGAAACAAGAGAGCATTTGAGCAAATGAGGGAGAGAGAGGGGAGGAAGAGAGAGAATAAGGGAGAGAGATAGAAAAGGAGGGTTAGAAGGAGTAGGAGAATCAAAGTAAAGAAGGAAAGATGGTTTGGGTAAAAATATACAAAAAGGAGAAACAAAGCTACATCTGAAAGGTTAGGAAAAGGATAATATATTCAACAAATATGTCAAAAATACAATAAACTACATCTGAAAGGATAGGTTAAAGGGTTGGGGAATAAGAACATAAGATAGAACCTACTAAATACACCAAGATTACAAGAGGTTAGGTTAAGGGGTTGGGGAATAAGAATAAATGGTAACAAACATAATAAATACAACTTATGAGCAACTTGATGAACTTTAACAAATAACCCTTGATCTGCAAAAATGACCATTTGAGAAATTTGCCCTTGAAACGAGTAAATTCCCATATATAACAAAAATCCTTTGAAATTGTTAAACACCAAATCTTAAACAAATAACACTTGAAATGCAAAACGTCCATTTGAGAAATTAACTAATGAAATGAGTAAATGAATATGAGACAATGATTGACGAAACACAAAAGACAAGAAGGAATACTTATGTAAGTTAGATCATGTCTGGTTTGACTAGATAAGTTAGGATACATCAGTTTGGGAATGTAAGATTAAGTTAGGTACAGCAAGTTAGGTTACGTTAGGATAGGTAAGATAAGTTATATAAGTTAGGTAAAGTAAGGTAAATTAGGTTAAGCAGGTTAAGTTAGGTAAGGTAGGTAAGGTAAGTTATGTTAGGATAGGTAAAGTTAGGTAAGATAGGGAAGGTAAGTTATGTTAGGATAGGTAAAGTTAGGTTAAGAAGGTTAAGTTAGGTAACATAGGTAAAGTTAGGTTAGGTTAGGTAAGATAGGTAAGGTAAGGTGAGGTAAGGTAACATAGGTAAAGTTAGGTTAGGTTAGGTAAGGTAAGGTAACATAGGTAAAGTTAGGTTATGCAGGTTAAGTTAGGTAAGATAGGTAAGGTAAGGTAACATAGGTAAAGTTAGGTTATGCAGGTTAAGTTAGGTAAGATAGGTAAGGTAAGGTAACATAGGTAAAGTTAGGTTATGCAGGTTAAGTTAGGTAAGATAGGTAAAGTTAGGTAAGGTAAGGTAAGTTATGTTAGGATAGGTAAAGTTAGGTTTAGGAACGTTACGTTAACTAAGTAACATTGGGTGGAGAGGATAGGTTACGTAGGTTTGAACAGTGTAGTTCAGAGAACAGTTTTAGGGTAAAGCAACTAAGAAAATATGTTTTAACAGAAATGCAGGTTTGGTATGAAAAGCTGAACTAGTTACATTTTGGAGAGAAAATTTTATGACTGAAGATGTCTTAAAGAATAACATGATGGAAGAAGGAGAGTTTCTTTGATGAATGAATGAAGGTGTCTTAGAGAACAACTTTGGAGAACGAAGATGAATTAGAGATCGCTTTGATGACTCTGAGAATAACTCTGGTCAACGAATATGGATTGGAAAGTTTCTCTAATGAACGAAGGTGAGTTAAGATTAACTTTTATGATTTAGAGAACATCTTTGGTAGCTCTGAGAAAGACTTTGTTGTCTTAGAGAATAACTTTCAGGACTTAGAGAATGTCTTTGATGAATGGAAGTGAGTTAGAGAATAACATATCATGACTGAGAATAACTTTTGATAACTCTTAGAACAACTTTGATGTCTTAGAGAATAACTTTAGATGTCTCTGAGAATGTCTTTGGATAACTCTGAGATTAACTTTGATGTCTTTGAAACAACTTTGACGTCTCTTTGAATAACTTTTGTGGACATGAGAATATCTTTGGATAACTCTGAGATTAACTTTGATAGCTCTGGGAATAACTTTTATGATTTTGAGAACATCTTTGATGTCTTGGAGAACAACATTGATGTTTAGAGAACAACTTTGATGACCAAGATTAACTTTAGATGCCTCTGAGAATAACTTTATAACATAGAAATTAACTTTAGATGTCTCTGAAAATAACTTTGATGACTTCGAGAATAACATTTGATGACTCTGAGAACAAGTTTGATAGCTCTGAGAATAACTTTAGATGTCTCTGAAAATAACTTTGATGAAAGAAGATGTCTTAGATTAACTTTTGATGACTTTGAAAACAAGTTTGATGAACAAAGATGTTTTGAAAGTTTCTCTGACGAACGAAGGCGACTCTGAGAATAACTTTTATGTCTTAGAGAAGAACATTGATGGTTTAGAGAGAATATCTTTGATGAAAAATGATGTCTTAGATTAACTTTGATGACGCTGTGAATAAGTTTGATGACTTTGAGAACAAGTTTGATAGCTCTGAGAATGTCTTTTATGCCTCTGAGAATAACTTTGATGAATAAAGATGTTTTGGAAAGTTTCTCTGAAGAACGAAGGTGACTCTGAGAATAACTTTTGTTAGCTCTTTGAATAACTTTGATGTCTTTGAAACAACTTTGATGAACGAGAGTGAGTTAGAGATTACCTTTGTTAACTCTGAGATCAACTTTGATGAACAAAAGAGAGTTAGAGATTACATTTGATAACTCTAAGATTAACTTTAGATGTCTCTGAGACAAACTTTTATAACATAGAAATTAACTTTAATGACCAAAAGTGAGTTAGAGAATGACTTTTGTTGTCTTGGAATAACTTTTGATTGTTCTGAGAATAACTTTTGTTGTCTTGGAATAACTTTTGATTGTGCTGAGAATAACTTTGAGGGCTTAGAGAATGTCTTTGATGAATGGAAGTGAGTTAGAGAATAACATAACATGACTGAGAATAACTTTTGATAACTCTTAGAACAACTTTGATGTCTTAGAGAATAACTTTAGATGTCTCTGAGAATGTCTTTGGATAACTCTGAGATTAACTTTGATGTCTTTGAAACAACTTTGACGTCTCTTTGAATAACTTTTGTGGACATGAGAATATCTTTGGATAACTCTGAGATTAACTTTGATAGCTCTGGGAATAACTTTTATGATTTTGAGAACATCTTTGATGTCTTGGAGAACAACATTGATGTTTAGAGAACAACTTTGATGACCAAGATTAACTTTAGATGCCTCTGAGAATAACTTTATAACATAGAAATTAACTTTAGATGTCTCTGAAAATAACTTTGATGACTTCGAGAATAACATTTGATGACTCTGAGAACAAGTTTGATAGCTCTGAGAATAACTTTAGATGTCTCTGAAAATAACTTTGATGAAAGAAGATGTCTTAGATTAACTTTTGATGACTTTGAAAACAAGTTTGATGAACAAAGATGTTTTGAAAGTTTCTCTGACGAACGAAGGCGACTCTGAGAATAACTTTTATGTCTTAGAGAAGAACATTGATGGTTTAGAGAGAATATCTTTGATGAAAAATGATGTCTTAGATTAACTTTGATGACGCTGTGAATAAGTTTGATGACTTTGAGAACAAGTTTGATAGCTCTGAGAATGTCTTTTATGCCTCTGAGAATAACTTTGATGAATAAAGATGTTTTGGAAAGTTTCTCTGAAGAACGAAGGTGACTCTGAGAATAACTTTTGTTAGCTCTTTGAATAACTTTGATGTCTTTGAAACAACTTTGATGAACGAGAGTGAGTTAGAGATTACCTTTGTTAACTCTGAGATCAACTTTGATGAACAAAAGAGAGTTAGAGATTACATTTGATAACTCTAAGATTAACTTTAGATGTCTCTGAGACAAACTTTTATAACATAGAAATTAACTTTAATGACCAAAAGTGAGTTAGAGAATGACTTTTGTTGTCTTGGAATAACTTTTGATTGTTCTGAGAATAACTTTTGTTGTCTTGGAATAACTTTTGATTGTGCTGAGAATAACTTTGAGGGCTTAGAGAATGTCTTTGATGAATGGAAGTGAGTTAGAGAATAACATAACATGACTGAGAATAACTTTTGATAACTCTTAGAATAACTTTGATGTCTTAGAGAATAACTTTAGATGACTTTGAGAATGTCTTTGGATAACTCTGAGATTAACTTTGATGTCTTTGAAACAACATTGATGAATTGGAGAATGTCTTTGAGAACATGAGTAGTATTTTGTTAGCTCTGGGAATAACTTTTATGATTTTGAGAACATCTTTGATGTCTTGGAGAACAACATTGATGTTTAGAGAACAACTTTGATGACCAAGATTAACTTTAAATGTCTCTGAGAATAACTTTATAACATAGAAATTAACTTTAGATGTCTCTGAAAATAACTTTGATGACCAAGATTAACTTTAGATGTCTCTGAGAATAACTTTATAACATAGAAATTAACTTTAGATGTCTCTGAAAATAACTTTGATGACTTCGAGAATACCATTTGATGACTCTGAGAACAAGTTTGATAGCTCTGAGAATAACTTTAGATGTCTCTGAAAATAACTTTGATGAAAGAAGATGTCTTAGATTAACTTTTGATGACTTTGAAAACAAGTTTGAAGAACAAAGATGTTTTTGAAAGTTTCTCTGACGAACGAAGGTGACTCTGAGAATAACTTTTATGTATTAGAGAAGAACATTGATGGCTTAGAGAATGACTTCTGAGAACATGGGTAGTATTTGAATGCGTCTTTGATGTAATGAAAAGTAACTTTGATGTCTCGAAGATATCTTGCAGATTAACTTTGATGACAGAGATTAACTTTTGTTGTTTTAGAGATTAATTTTGATAGCTCCAAGAATAACGTTTATGCCTCTGAGATTAACTTTAATGAACGAAGATGCCTTAGAAAGTTTCTCTGATGAACGAAAGGCTACTTAGAGAATAGCATTTTGATGACTGAGATTAACTTTTTGATGACTCTGAGAATAACTTTGAGGATGCGAGTAAATTTGAGTGTTTGAGAGTGTCTTTTGATATCTCGAAGAGTGCCCTTGAAGTCTTAAAGGATGTCTTTGATGTCTCGAAGGATGTCTTAGAGTGTAACTTTGGTGTCTTTGAGTAAGTCCTTAATGTATTGAAGAGTGTCTTTGATTTCTCGAAGAGTAACTTTGGTGTAACGGAGAGCACCTTTGACTATTTTTCTTACTTAGCGACATATAATTTTAGTTACGAAAGTGTTGAAAAAGTTACATTTGACTCTTTTAGTTGAGGAAAAAGACAAAATATGACGACAGTGACTATTTTTTAGTGCTCCACAAAGTATAATGCCAGTTAAGAACGACGATGATAGATATCTTTGACTATATTTTCTTACTTGACTATGGATAAAGTTAGTTATGAACAGTGCTGAAAAGATTCCTTTGACAATTTTTAGCTAAGCGAAAGGCTGTTTTAGTTAAGAACGGTGTTGAATGAGGTTAATCCTGACTATTTTCAGATGAGAGAAGTGATATTTCAGTTAAGAAATGACAAGGAAACATGATGAAGTAACTATTTTTAGTTGACCGATGAATACTTTTAGTTGAGCAAAAGCCAAAACATGATGAACATGACTTTTTCTAATGATTGGCAGATAATTTTAGTTATGAAATGACAATGAAACATGAAGAACACGGTTATTTTCTGATGACTGGGGAATAAGTTTAGTTAAGAACAGTGCTGGAAAGATTCCTTTGACAATTTTTAGTTGACTGGATAATAAGTTTAGTTATGAAAGTGTTGAAAAAGTTACATTTGACTATTTTTTAGTGCTCCACAAAGTATAATGCCAGTTAAGAACGACGATGATAGATATCTTTGACTATATTTTCTTACTTGACAATGGATAAAGTTAGTTATGAAATGACAATGAAACATGAAGAACACGGTTATTTTCTGATGACTAGGGAATAAGTTTAGTTATGAACAGTGTTGGAAAGATTCCTTTGACAATTTTTAGTTGACTGGATAATAAGTTTAGTTGAGAAATGACGAAAGTGACTATGTTTTAGTTGATTGGCGAAAGATTTTTTTTAGTTAAGGAACGTTAAATAACATGTAAGGGGAAAACCTAGAGAACATATGGGGAACATGGTAAAGAACACATGTAAGAAAAGTTGATGAATACAGTGAACATGCTGGGAATATGAACTTACAGAGAACATGAAAACATGATAAGGAGAATAGGGAATACAAAGAATGAACAATGGACTTGTGAAGAACATGGAGAATATGACAAAGAATGTAGAAAACATGTAAGTGAAGGTGAAAAACGAAGTGATCTTGTGAGGAACATGAACTTGTAGAGGAACATGAATATTGACAAAGAACACAAAATATGGAAGTTAGCATGAATATTGAGTATAAAAGTTGTAAAGAGAACATATGATGTACATAGAAAATATGACTAGACTTTGTAGAGAACATAATGAGACTAAGAGAAAGATTACAGAAAAAATGGAGATACTTGTGAAAATATGAACTGAATGGGACTGTGAACATTTGTAGAACATGGAGTGAACACGGATGAGAATACGAAGAACACAGTGAATATAGAGAAAATATGCAAATACAGGGGGACAAGAGCTGGAGCTCTGTAACTGACTTGATCTTATTTACTACGTCTGAAATATGACTGTTTAAAATTTCAGGGGGATTGGACTGCTAGTAGCGAAAATGTGGTCTCTGCCAAATTTGGGTCTTTAATTGGACTCTGATTAATTTCGATCATGAACTGGACTCTGAATATTTTGGCACAAAGTAGACTCTGGCGAATTTTGCTAGAAAACTGGACTCTGATGAATTTCGATCATGAACTGGACTCTGAATATTTTGGCACAAAGTAGACTCTGGCGAATTTTGCTAGAAAACTGGACTCTGATTAATTTCGATCATGAACTGGACTCTGAATATTTTGGCACAAAGTAGACTCTGGCGAATTTTGCTAGAAAACTGGACTCTGATTAATTTCGATCATGAACTGGACTCTGAATATTTTGGCACAAAGTAGACTCTGGCGAATTTTGCTAGAAAACTGGACTCTGATGAAATATGAGCTAAGTACTGTCTCTGACTAATTTTGCTGACAAAGTGGACTCTGTTCATTTTTAGGTATAAAATGGTCTCTGATGAAATATGAGCTAAAACTGCCTCTGACGAATATTGCTCTCAAAGTAGACTCTGGCGAATTTTCGGTATAAACTGGGCTCTGATCAATTTGGTCTTTACAGATGAAATAGCCGTAAATGGATATAAAACTAAATGTTATGGATAAGTTGCCTGTTTTCCTTAACAAAACATCTAAGACAATATTCTCTGAAAATGGTCCTTTTACAAATTCGGTCATAAACATATAAATAAACTTCTATGATTATTTGAAACTCTGAAAATAGTTGTAAGGAAATAGGAAGAGGAGAGAGAGAGAGAGAGGAGGGACGGTAGAGATATTATGGAGATAAGATATGATAAGAGTCGTCTGGCTGGCTGGGCGCAAAGTAAATAAAGGTGACGCGACAGATTGCGAGGTAAGGGGGGAGGGAGGGGGGTGTGATGTACGAGACTTGAAAACCCTGACTTACACAGGTGATTTTCTAAATTTATATGAATAACTAAGGCTTACATAGACGATTTTGTAAGTTGAAAACATGTAAAATATGTCCGTAGAGTTCTCCTGGAAGCCCTAAAGTGCTACACACGTTATTTGAATTTCTCCCATAAGGCCTTAACAAACTTCTAAGTCTCGGAAATTATTTTTCTCATAAGAAATCCTTACTTCTAAAATCTGTGACACAAAATTTACCTGAAAACCCTGGCTCACACAGACGATATTGGAATCTGAAAACCCAGGCCCGCACCGACGATATTGGAATCTGAAAACCCTGGCCCGCACCGACGATATTTTCCCTTTGGAACCTGAAAACCATGGCCCGCACAGACGATATTTGACCTGAAAAAAAATATCGTCTGTGTGGAGCCATCCCCACTACTAGCATGGAGTCCATATCTAGTCAAGGATAAGACTAAACTGGAAAAGGTTCAGAGGTTTGCCACCAGACTAGTACCCGAGCTGAGAGGTATGAGCTACGAGGAGAGACTACGGGAATTAAACCTCACTTCGCTGGAAGACAGAAGAGTTAGGGGGGACATGATCACCACATTCAAGATTCTGAAGGGAATTGATAGGGTAGATAAAGACAGTCTATTTAACACAAGGGGAACACGCACAAGGGGACACAGGTGGAAACTGAGTGCCCAAATGAGCCACAGAGATATTAGAAAGAACTTTTTTAGTGTCAGAGTGGTTGACAAATGGAATGCATTAGGGGGTGATGTGGTGGAGGCTGACTCCATACACAGTTTCAAGTGTAGATATGACAGAGCCCGATAGGCTCAGGAATCTGTACACCTGTTGATTGACGATTGAGAGGCGGGACCAAAGAGCCAGAGCTCAACCCCGCAAACACAACTAGGTGAGTATACAGGTGGAAGCCGAGTACCCAAATGAGCCACAGAGACATTAGAAAGAACGTTTTCAGTATCAGAGTAGTTAGTAAATGAAATGCATTAGGAAGTGGTGTGGTGGAGGCTGACTCCATACACAGTTTCAAATGTAGATGTGATAGAGCCCAGTAGGCTCAGGAATCTGTACATCAGCGTTGATTGACGGTTGAGAGGCGGGACCAAAGAGCCAGAGCTCAACCCCCATAAGCACAATTAGGTGAGTACACACACACACACACACACACACAAGCAAGCACGAGAGAAAGCAAGCACTCAAGCAAGCAAGCACTCAAGCAAGCAAGCACTCACACACACACACACACACACACACACACACACACACACACACACACACACACACACACCACACACACACACACACCACACACACACACACACACACACACACACACACACACACTCACACACACACACACACACACACACACACACACACACACACAAAAACGCGAACAACGGACACGTTCCTTGGACGCGAACAAGGGACACAGGTGGAAACTGAGTACCCACATGAGCCACAGAGACGTTAGAAAGAATTTTTTCAGTGTCAGGGTAGTTAACAAATAAAATGCATTAAGTAGTGTTGTGTGGAGGTAGACTCCATACACAGTTTCAAGTGTATATATGATAGAGTCCAATAGGCCTCAGGAACCTGTACACTAGTTGATTGACGGTTGAGAGGTGGACCAAAGAGCCAGAGCTCAACCCCCGCAAGCACAATTAGGTGAGTACACACCACACACACACACACACACACAACACACACACACACACACACACACACACACACACACAGGAGGTATCACAGGAAAAGTAAATAAACACAAATAAGTCATAATGAAAATCAAACACTCTAACATTGGAAAATTATTGAAATGGAAATAATTTTATTTTTATTTACAGAATTCTTCAAAATTTTCATGATCATTTAATCATGGTGGTGGTTCTGGACCTAGACGACCGGGGGAAGACCATCATTGGAAACCAGAGACCTATGGCGTTTTAAGACAATCAGATTGGCTAAAACGCGGGTCCTCCTTTTTGTTCTGTTAATAGCACCCTGCTGTTCCTGAGAGAGAAACAAACATTATTCTAATCTTACAGTAAACAATAATTATGTAGTCTCGATTTAAAAAATCTTGCCCAAACGTTCATGATTGTTTTTTAAGTGTACTAAGTAAGATAAGTGTCTTGCTTCACTATCATAAAACACAAGTCTTATATGTGGCATTTTGGGAGAAGCCGGAGTACAGTACTGTATACGTCTGGTGGTTGGTGGGGGGGGGGGAGGTTGCTGCGATACAACCCCATGTAATTCCAGAGAAGACGGGCACGTATACAACCCTTACAGTCACAATTATATTTTATACAATTATAAAGCAAGTGTGTGAGGATGGGTGGAGAGGACATGCAATACAGGACCAGTGTGAGATGTGGGAGGGCAAGACACAGTCCAGAAGGCAAGTGTGAGACATGGGAGGAACAGCAATCACTTTCGGAATCAACACAGCAAATTTACTGTTTTACCGAAATCCAGCTATAAAAACATCCTGAAGATCATGGCAGAGACCATTATCAATTGCCTACAGATGATGAAGAACGCCTCACAACAACAGACTCAAGAAATCACTTGTGTAATAATGGACAAGATCCTGCAGCAGACCACAGTTACACAAGAAACAGAATGAGACAAGACAGAGCACAAGAGGACAAACAACGCGACATGGACATACAGACAACCAACAACAGTCGGGTAGTCAAGACACCAGACCATAAAAATCCACAAAAACAACTGCAAGAAGTAGTGGCAACTCAAGATCAACGGAATCATTCAACACAAGAGACAGACAATAAACTTAAGTCAGTGAACCATCACTTGGCCAAGTCCCAAGTCCAAACTGGATTGGTAACTGACAAATTTAAAAAACTCTTCACAAGTCAACGTCTTTCCTTGTGTAGCTTCTGGGGTTCAATGGCCTCTCGGCCCGCCGGTTAGTCGTATGGTCAAAAAAGGCTTTTGGACGCGGCTGCTCGCAGCCTGACGTATGAATCCGGTAATTCTTGGAGGTGTTTGTCAAGGTCTTTCTTCAATTATTTGAGCGGCCGGCTTGTTATGCTAATTACGTGTAGCGGAGTGTGTGTCAACTTTTAAGCGGTCCCAATAATTAAGATGACTTATAGAGTGCATTCTGAAGTAGAGTTGAAGTAGAAATTCTGGTTGCAATTCTTTTAACCATGTCGTAGCTCAGTCGATTAGGGCAGCGTCTGGGATGCTCTAGGACGTTGGTTCGAACCCTCGTTACGGCCCATATGGATTTGTTCATTTGATGCATCACGCTATTGTCATTTCTGTGTGTAATGAAGTAAGGGCGAAGAGGTAGAACGGCCTATTGACAGAGCTCGAGTGCATGGGGTAATTGCGTAAAATCACGGTTTGTGTCTCGAAGAGGCTGCAGGGTCCAAGTAAAGTCAGAAGAACTTCTGGATGCAATTTGTTTAACCTTGTTGTAACTCAGTCGATTAAGGCAGTGTATGGGATGCTCTCGGACATAGGTTCGAACCCTTGTCACTGCCTTTGTGGATTTGTTCATGCAAGAAATTCTGTAGTTAGTTGGAGACTCTCAAACGGGTGTTCAACTTTACAAACAGAAATGCTAGCCATTCAAAATGCTTTGGAACATACTCTTGCTGAACACAGACAACATGTTATCATACATACAGATTCGAGAACTGCCACTGAAACCTTCCAACAAGAACACATACGTGATAACATCCATCTGACCACAAACGTCATAGCATT
The DNA here is from genome assembly GCF_040958095.1 of Procambarus clarkii. Classification (NCBI taxonomy): domain Eukaryota; kingdom Metazoa; phylum Arthropoda; class Malacostraca; order Decapoda; family Cambaridae; genus Procambarus; species Procambarus clarkii. The sequence goes on from NC_091157.1 coordinate 53,369,028, forward strand.
AATGCAAAGATTCAAAGGTCAAGGCCGTCGGGTACTTATCAACTTGGTTCCAAGTCATGTGGGATTAATAGGGAAGGATATTGTACACAAAGTTTCAGAACTTGCAACTAAGAGAAGAAATATAGACATTTACATTTCACAGAGTCCATCACGATTTAAGTGAGTACAGTTAATTTAAATAGAGTAATGCGGAAGATGTACAGTGACCACAACAAAGCAGCAGCAACATCAGGATCTGCGGTTTTATGCAAGAATTCAACTAACTACGAACCACTTATTTTGATGAAAGGAAGCCGTAGAACAACATAAGTACACTTATATAGCATCAAGCTTCGATACCCATGTGCATGGGAAACAGGCATACAGGTTCCAGAAGTTGGGAGGAAATGTCAGCACTGTGGAGAAATGCCCGACACACACCACTGAAACATTATCTAACACAGGCAGTCACAAACCCAATATGATAACTATGATTCAACAGAGCAGAAGAAGTTGTCAAACACATGCAGCATATTCATACTGAAACGAACATACAAGTCATAAATACTCATACTCTGCCTAAATTAAAGAGAAACAAAAACAAGTAACACATAGTGGGCCAGCCAGAGGCTTAAGGCCTATGCCAGAATAACACTGAAACAAATAAAAATAAAAATGTGCTAGTTTACTGTTCTTTGAAGGTTAGTGTTAGTTTATTGAGGTTTGAAGGGCAGGTGTAAGTCTACCGAGCTTTGTAGGGCAGGTGTTAGTCTACTGTGCTTTGAAAGTCAGGTGTTAGTCTACTGTGCTTTGAAGGTCAGATGTTCGTCTACCGAGCTTGAAGGTCAGGTATTAGTGTACTGTGCTTTGCAGGGCAGGTATTAGTCAACTGTGCTTTGCAGGGCAAGTGTTAGTCTACTGTGCTTTGCAGGGCAGGTGTTAGTCTACTGTGCTTTGAAGGTTATGTGATATTATACTATGCTTTGAAGGTCAGGTCTTAGTCTACTGTGCTTTGAAGGTCAGGTGCTAGTCTACTGTGCTTTGAAGGTCAGGTGCTAGTCTACTGTGCTATGAAGGTCAGGTGATAGTCTACTGTGCTCTGAAGGTCAGGTGCTAGTCTACTGTGCTTTGAAGATTAGATGCTAGTCTACTGTGCTCTGAAGGTCAGGTGCTAGTCTACTGTGCTTTGAAGGTCAGGTGCTAGTGTACTGTGCTCTGAAGGTCAGGTGCTAGTCTACTGTGCTCTGAAGGTCAGGTGCTAGTCTACTGTGCTTTGAAGGTCAGGTGCTAGTGTACTGTGCTCTGAAGGTCAGGTGGTAGTCTACTGTGCTTTGAAGGTGAGGTATTAGTGTACTGTGCTTTGAAGGTCAGGTATTAGTGTACCGTGCTCTGAAGGTCAGGAGTTAGTATACTGTGCTCTGAAGGTCAGGTATTAGTCTACTGTGCTTTGAAGGGCAATTGTAAATCTACGGTGCTTTGCAGGTCAGATGCAAGTCTACTGTGCTTTAAGGTCAGGTGTTAGTCTTCTAAGCTTAGAAGATCAGGTGTTAATCTTATAAACCTTGAAGGTCAGAAGTGAGCCAACTGTGCTTTGAAGGACAAGTGTTTGTCTACTAAACTTTGAGGGTCAAGTGAGAGAAAACTGTACTCTGAAGGGCTGGTGTTAATCTACTGTGCTTTGAATTGCAGGCATTAGTATATTTAGCTCTGAAGGTCACGTATTAGTGTATTGAACTTTGAAGGTAACTTATTAATCTATTGATCTTTGAAAGTCAGGTATTAGTCTACTATGCTTTGAAAGTAAGTTGTTAGTCTATTGTGTTTTAATTGTTGTCGTAGTCTTCTCTGCTTAGCAAGTACGGTTTTGGCTACTAAGATTTGAAGATCATGTGTTAGTCTACTAATCTTTTGAAGTTAGGTGTTAGTCTACTAATCTTTTGAAGTTAGGTGTTAGTCTACTAAACTTTTGAAGTTAGGTGTTAGTCTACTAATCTTTTGAAGTTAGGTGTTAGTCTACAAAGCTTTCAAGGTCAGGGATTACTCTACTCTGATTTGAGGGTCTGGCGTTAATCTAATTATTTTTTAAGTTTCGATGTGAATCTGAGATTTCAAAGGTCAGGTAATAGTCAACACAGTTTTTTAAGGTCAGGTCTTAATCTTCTGATTTTGAAGGTTGTTTATTAGTCTACTGAGCTTTGAAGGTCTGGTATTAGTTTACTGAGCTTTGAAGGTCAGGCACTAGTTTACTTTGCTTTGAAGGTCAGGTATTAGTTTACTGAACTTTGACGGTCATTTAGTAGTGTAATGTGCTTTGAAGATAAGGTGTTTGTCTACTAATCTTTGAAAGATCATGGGTTAGGCACCAAAGCTTTGAACAATAGATTTCAGTCTACTGAGCTTTTAGGTCAGGAAATAGTCAACTGAGCTTTAAATGTCTGCTATTAGTCTGCAGACCTTTGTAACAAAATAATTACCCATCTCAATGCGTTCTCGTTGTAGAGGGTTGATTCGTGCTGCTTCCCAGTGATCAACCTTAAGCGGGAGGCTCGAGCAAAGATTTGCATATCAGCACCTTCTATTCCAGTGATTCTGAAACATAATATTATTCATGAAGAAAAATATATGAATTTCAATAGAAGAATAAAGGTAATTAAAACATTAATAGTAATGCTTTGTTAGTTGATGCACCGCTAACAACTCACACACCATTAACAACTCAGAGCACCACCAACAACTCACAGCCTCACTAACTCACAGTACAACTAACAACTTGATGCCCAAGTAACAACTCACAACACAACTTACAAATCACAGCACCTCTAAAAACTTGATCCCCACTAACAACTCATAACACCGCAAATAACTCACAGCACCAATAACAACTCACAGCACAACTAACAACTCACAGCACCGCTAACAACTTGATGCACCACTAACAACTTGATGCACCACTAACAACTTGATGCACATCTAAGAACTTTAATGTTCCACTGACAACTTGATGCACCACTAACAAATTGATGCACCACTAATAACTCACAGCACCACTAACAACTTGATGCAGCACTAACAACTCACAGCACCACCTAACAACTTGATGCACTACTAACAACGTTATGTACAATTAACAACATAATGCCCCACTAACAACTCAAAACACCACTATCACCTCACAACATCACTTAAAACTCACTGCACCACTAACATCTCACAGTACCACTAACAACTCACAGCACCACTAACAACTCACAGCACTAGTAACAACTCACAGCACCACTAACAACTCACAGCACCACTAACAACTCACAGCACCACTAACAACTCACAGCACCACTAACAACTCACAGCACCACTAACATCTCACAGCACTAGTAACAACTCACAGCACCACTAACAACTCACAGCACCACTAACAACTCACAGCACCACTAACAAATTGTTTCTCACCTGGTGAGGCTTGTGACTACTGCGTTTGTTGCACACCCGTCGCACATATATCCTCCGGGAAACCGGTAACCTTTATCAGATATGTAGTATGACAGTGCCTAAAAATTATATACAAAATTAAGTATATTCAAGATTATGTGACATCTTTCTCCTATATAAGAAATATAATATGTCATGTATCATTACTATTTTCAAGTCCGGCAATTATATATTACACAAAATTACCACTTAATATATATAATACCTTTGAACAAAAATCATGACAAGAGTTTATTAAAAAAGTGATTGCGAGGGTACCTTAATTATGAGCGGGGAGGGCGAGGGGGTGACGGGGGCGTGGCACCACAGACACACAACGCTGTCCTGGACGCTCTTCCTCGCTACTAACACGTCCAGCTCGTCATGGGCGGAAAGGAGGGCATAGAGAACCGCATTGTTGATGGTTAAGAACTTCTTGGCTCGTGTCGAGGACACATACGCCTGCCTCAACATTTCATCATTATATGCATATAAGTCTTGTAAGTTGAATAATGGGTTAATAATGCCATCTGTCAATATAACCCAGTCCCATTCAAGTCCTTTGGCCATGTGAACGGTACTGAAGCATATATCTGCCTCGGATGCCTCTGTGTTGCACCTCTGAGTAAGCAGAGTCACGTGATAGGGTGTCCTACTCCCACTGTAATGGAACATATTAATTTTGGAAAGTAGCTCCCGGTCTTCACACGTTTTAGCAAAGTTCGTAAGGTCGGCTATGGTTTCGAATTTGGCCACTAATGGATTCTGAATATTTGCTGATTCTCTTGTGGCAAGACCCTCCTGAATTTGATTTAAATTAAATATGTCCATAACATCGTCATATCCATACTTACTCAATCCACCAGCAAATGTCATGGATGCTGCAATGTACTCTTTATCCTCACATATCTTCGTGGCTATTCTATAAAGTTCCGTATTTGTCATAGCTATATAAGCCCTTTTGAGTTTTGAGCTTGGGTCAAAAAGTTTAGGATCTGGAGCATGGACAAATGAGTCTTTTTTTCTTGCTCCGACGACAGTCCGGTGGGGAACCAATAGGCGAGCCTCCAGAGCACATTGTGCTACATATGACACCTCCGGTCCGAACCTGAAGGACTGGCTGAGGGAAAACTTGTGAGTGGCTGTCACCTTATCCAGGGCGCTGACTGTCCCTCCGAAGAAGCGCAGCTGTTGGCAAGAGTCTCCCACAAACACCTGAAACATAAACAACAACACAATTCAATGACAACTGTCACCAGATGAAAATCTGCGCACAATAGATATATATGAAATATCACCCAGTACCAAGTAAATGAAGGGTGACGGAGTATAGGGTTGATGACAGCCAGCACCACATCATAGAAGGGTGACGGAGTATAGGGCAGATGACAGCCAGCACCGCGTCATAGAAGGGTGATGGAGTATAGGGTAGATGACAGCCAGCACCACATCATAGAAGGGTGATGGAGTATAGGGTAGATGACAGCCAGCACCACATCATAGAAGGGTGATGGAGTATAGGGTAGATGACAGCTAGCACCACATCATAGAAGGGTGATGGAATATAGGGTAGATGACAGCCAGCTCCACGACAAGGAAGGGTGACGGAGTATAGGGTAGAATACAACCAGCACCCGTTAAGGAAGGGTGATAGAGTATTGGGTGGATTAGAGCAAACACCACATAAAGGAAGGGTTACGTATTTTAGGGTAGATAATAGTCTGCACCACTTCAAGAAAGGGTGACGGTGTATAGGGTAGTTGACAGTCAGCACCACATAAAGGAAAGGTGACAGAGTATATGGTAGATGACAGGAAGCACCGCCTAAAGGAAGGGTGATAGAGAATAGGGTAGTTGGCAGCCGACACTAAGGCAAGGAAGGGTCATGGAGAATAGGGTATATGACAGCCAGCACCACATCATGGAAGGGTGACGGAGTAAAGAGTAGATGACAGCCAACACCACGTCATGCAAAGGTGATAGGGTAAATGACAGTCAGCACAGAGTAAACGAAGGGTGACAGAGTGTATGGTAGTCGACAGCCAGCACCACGACATGGAAGGGTGATGGATTATAAAGTAGATGACAGACAGCTCCACTTCAAGGAAGGGTGACGGAGTATAGGGAAGATGAGATCCTACACCACATAAAGGAAGGGTTATGAAGAATAGGGTAGATTGACAGTCAGCACCACTTCAAGGAAGGGTGATAGCTTACAGGGTAGATGACATCCAGCACCGGTTAAAGGAAGGATGACGGTGAAAAGGTTAGATGACAGCCGGCACCACATCAAGGAAAGGTGACAGAGCATATGTTAAATGACAGGAGCTCCACGTAAAGGAAGGGTGCCGGAGAACAGGGGAGATGATTACCAACACCACGTCAAGGAAGAGTGGCAGAGTATAGGGTAGATGACAGCATGCACCACAGAAAGGAAGGGTGATGGAGTATAGGGTAGATGTCAGCCAAAACCATGTAAAGGAATAATGATGGAGTATAGGGTAAATGATAGCTACCACAACGTAAAGGACGGGTAACGGAGTATAGGGTACATGACAGCCAACACCACGTAAACGAAGGGTGACTAAGTGTAAGGTTGACGACAGCCTGCAACATGTCAAGGAAGGGTGGCGGATTATAGGATAGATGACAGGCAGCCCCACGTCAAGGAAGGGCAACGGAGCATAGGGTAAATGTCAGCCAGCACCACGTTATGGAAGTTTAAAGGAGTATAGGGTAGAAGACTGCCATCGCCACGTCAAGGAAGGGTGACGGTGTGTTGGATAGGTGACAGCCAGCACCATGTTGGAAGGGTGACGGAATATAATGTTGATGACAGCAAGCACCACGTCAAGGAAGGGTAATGGAGTATAGCATAGATGACAGTTAGCAATACGTCAAGGAAGGGTGACGGAGTATAGGGTAAATGACAGTCAGCACCACCAAATAAAAGGGTTAAGGAGTATACAGTAGATGACATCCAGCACACCATAAAAGAAGGGTGACGTAAAGAAGTAAAGAAAGTAGATGATTGCCAGCACCCCGTCAACGTTGGGTGACAGAGTATAGAGTAGATGACAGCCAACATCACAGAATTTAATAGTGGTGAAGTATAGAGTAGATGACAGCCAGCACCATGTAAAGGATGGGCGACTGATTATAAGGCAGATGACAGCCAGCACCATCTAATACAAGGGCTAAGGAGTATACAATAGATGACAGCCAGCACCACGTAAAGGAAGGGTGACGGAGTATAGGGTAGATGAAAGCCAGCACAACATAAAGGAAGGGTGACGGAGTATAGGGTAGATGAAAACCAGCACAACACAACGGAAGAGTAACGGAGTATAGGGTAGATGAAAGCCAGCACAATATAATGGAAGGGTGAAGGAGTTTATAATAGATGACAGCCAGCACCACGTAGAGGGTGCTGTGTGAGAATGTAGGATAGAGGGCAGCTAGCATCACGTAGGAGAGTGTGGGGCACTGGGCAGCCAGCATCACGTAGGAGAGTGTAGGGTAGTGGGCAGGCAGCATCAGGTAGAGGAGTGTAGGGTAGTAGGCAGCCAGCATCACGTAGGAGAGTTTAGGGTAGTGGGCAGCCAGTATCACGTAGGAAAGTGTAGGATAGTGGGCAGCCAGCATTACGTAGGAGAGTTTAGGGTAATGGGGATTTAGCATCACGTAGGAGAGTTTAGGGTAGTGGGCAGCCAGCGTCACGAAAGAGGGTGTTAGAAAGTGTATGAAAATTGGAAGCCAGCATCATGTCTCCTCTCCGGCATGCCTCCTCAGACCTCTCACTCGACAATCTCTCCGATCTAAATATAACTCGCCTGCCCTCTGTCCACCCTCCTCAGCAGTTCTCCAGCTGTTTTCCTTCTCTCTCCAGCGTCGTCGTTCAATGCCCTGACCCCTGACTTGTCTGCCATCCTTCTTTCACTCTCACCCGCATCCCTCCTCTCTCCTCCAGTCCTCTTCCATTCTCTCTTTTCTCACCAGGTCCCTCACTCGCATCTCCCTTCTCTCCCCAGCTGCTCTACCCATTCCCTTGTCTTCCCTGCTGTTCTTCCCTCTCCCTTATCTCTCCTGCCGCTATTCACTGTTCTCTCCCATGATGCTCGACCCTCTTAGATCTCTCCCCTGCTGCTCTACCCTCTCCGTTCTCTCGCCTGCTGCTCTACCCTCTCCGTTCTCTCGCCTGCTGCTCTACCCTCTCTGTTCTCTCCCCCCTGCTGCTCTACCCTCTCTGTTCTCTCCCCCCTGCTGCTCTACCCTCTCTGTTCTCTCGCCTGCTGCTCTACCATCTCCGTTCTCTCGCTTGCTGCTCTACCCTCTCCGTTCTCCACCCGCTGCTCTACCCTCTCCGTTCTCTCCCTTTTTGCTGCTCTACCCTCTCCGTTCTCTCCCTTTTTGCTGCTCTACCCTCTCCGTTCTCTCCCTTTTTGCTGCTCTACCCTCTCCGTTCTCCCCCTGCTGCTCTACCCTCTCCGTTTTCTCCCTCTGCTGCTCTACCTCTCCATTCTCTCCCCCCTGCTGCTCTACCCCTCTCCGTTCTCTCGCCTGCTGCTCTACCCCTCGCCATTCTCCCCCTGCTGCTCTACCCTCTCCGTTCTCTCGCCTGCTGCTCTACCCTCTCTGTTCTCTCCCCCCTGCTGCTCTACCCTCTCTGTTCTCTCCCCCTGCTGCTCTACCCTCTCTGTTCTCTCGCCTGCTGCTCTACCATCTCCGTTCTCTCGCTTGCTGCTCTACCCTCTCCGTTCTCCACCCGCTGCTCTACCCTCTCCGTTCTCTCCCTTTTTGCTGCTCTACCCTCTCCGTTCTCTCCCTTTTTGCTGCTCTACCCTCTCCGTTCTCCCCCTGCTGCTCTACCCTCTCCGTTTTCTCCCTCTGCTGCTCTACCCTCTCCATTCTCTCCCCCCTGCTGCTCTACCCCTCTCCGTTCTCTCGCCTGCTGCTCTACCCTCGCCATTCTCCCCCTGCTGCTCTACCCTCTCCGTTCTCTCGCCTGTTGCTCTACCCTCTCCTTTCTCTCTCCCTGCTGCTCTACCCTCTCCGTTCTCCCCCTGCTGCTCTACCCTCTCCGTTCTCCCCCTGCTGCTCTACCCTCTCCGTTCTCTCCCCCTGCTGCACTACCTTCTCCGTTCTCTCCCCTGCTGCTCTACCTTCTCCGTTCTCTCCCCTGCTGCTGCTCTACCCTCTTCGTTCTCTTCCCTGCTGCTGCTCTACCCTCTCCGTTCTCTCCCACTGCTGCTCTACCCTCTCCGTTCTCCACGCGCTGCTCTACCCTCTCAGTTCACTCCCTTTCTGCTGCTCTACCCTCTCCGTTCTCTCCCCTGCTGCTGCTCTACCCTCTCCGTTCTCTCCCCCTGCTGCTCTACCCTCTCCGTTCTCTCCCCCTGCTGCACTACCTTCTCCGTTCTCTCCCCTGCTGCTCTACCTTCTCCGTTCTCTCCCCTGCTGCTGCTCTACCCTCTTCGTTCTCTTCCCTGCTGCTGCTCTACCCTCTCCGTTCTCTCCCACTGCTGCTCTACCCTCTCCGTTCTCCACGCGCTGCTCTACCCTCTCAGTTCACTCCCTTTCTGCTGCTCTACCCTCTCCGTTCTCTCCCTTTTTGCTGCTCTACCCTCTCCGTTCTCCCCCTGCTGCTCTACCCTCTCCGTTCTCTCCCTCTGCTGCTCTACCCTCTCCATTCTCTCCCCCCTGCTGCTCTTTCCCTCTCCGTTCTCTCGCCTGCTGCTCTACCCTCTCCGTTCTCTCCCCCTGCTGCTCTACCCTCTCCGTTCTCTCCCCCTGCTGCTCTACCCTCTCCGTTCTCTCGCCTGCTGTTCTACCCTCTCCTTTCTCTCCCCTGCTGCTCTACCCTCTCCGTTCTCTCCCCTGCTGCTCTACCCTATCCGTTCTCTCCCCTGCTGCTCTACCCTATCCGTTCTCTCCCTTGCTGCTCTACCCTCTCCGTTCTCTCCCCTGCTGCTCTACCCTCTCCGTTCTCTCCCTTGCTGCTCTACCCTCTCCGTTCTCTCCCTTGCGGCTCTACCCTCTCCGTCTCTCCCCTGCTGCTCTTCCTCTCCGTTCTTCCCCTACTGACCTTCGCACAGTGTTGGTTGAGGAGGATATCCAAGACGGCATCATTGATGTCCTCTGCTCCGTCGACCAGCAACACGTCATACCCCTGGATACGAGGCTTCGTTAGCTGCCAGGCCTTCACCAGTCCGTCCTGTTGACAACACACAGCCGTCACACGTGCTCGCACCACAACATTTATATAAATGGAAAACATACCATCTGTCAGTTGGGTAACAATGGGAAGTATGCGATCCATCAGTGTTATTAAATTGGAAAATGTCACAAAGTTTCCCAGTTTTCCAGTACACCTCTCCTGGCTGCTGATTTCCCATTTCAAGAAAGTGGATTACAACACTGTCAATAACACACCTGTGTCATGGACACCTGCAGCCTGGCCGAGCACTTGTTACAACACTGTTCATAACTCACTCACCTGTGTCATGGAAATTTGCTGCCTCTCCCAGCACCTGTTCATCTCCATCCACACTGACTCGGCAAGTGACAGGACCTGACAATACAAAATTCAAATATAAACACAAAGTACATCGCAGATCAGTTATCATCACTGTAACTACAGCGGAACATAATGCAATAGTTCTGCACTTGACCTTGCATCTATATGTGAAGATACAGGAAAATATTCTCCTCTAGCGCATGAGGGCAGTATGATCATCTAGTGATTAAACTTTCCTCCCACGTGGACACAAGAGCGTGTCCGACGGGGTCCACTTTAAGTTGCCCATATTGTATTGTTGGACATATTTTTATGTCCGACGAACAAATATTTCTATAAAATTCAAATCTTATCTGATCGACTTGGGGATAGTATGAACATGTTTGCCATAAAATTTACGTTTTCTTTAGTAGCCACATGGCCTATTTGGGAGAACGGCACTGTGTTGTATCGTGGTAAGGCTATTGTAGATCGCCGATGTGAGGTAACAGATAACACTTCGCCCACTTCCCACACTCTTGCGGGTCGGCTGCGGTCCTCATTCTTCATTTATATGCATATGTTCGTGTAGGGAATTTTATTGCGTTTTCAAAGATACCAAATTTAACGCTGTAGGACAAGTGTGGAGTTGACAACCCTGAAAAGAATGGAAACATCTCGTCGCTGTTTGGGCTAGTGATCGACGTAGTTTCTTCATTGGTAGTGGTTTAAATCACAGTTTGATGACATTTTATACATATGTTTTTCTAGAACATTCTATTGCGAACACATTGGTACAAAAATGAAATGTGTACATCAAAAATTAAGATCAGAACAGTGAAAAGAGTATACACTTTTCAGTGTTTCCGCTGGATCCCCCGAAACGCCAAGAGCACTTTGAGCTTAGTTTTTCCTTGTTCGCCGGGAGGCTGAAAGTGTTATATTAAATTAATTAACTTAAATTAAATTAGTTAAGAGAAACATGATTCTCTAAGGGAAGTATGTACCTCTAGGGATGTATGCTTCCCTAGCGCTTAAGGGAAATATACTCATTTGGCACTCAAGGGAAAGTATGCTACTTTGTTACTTAGGGAAAATATGCCCTCTTAGCGCCCAAAGGAAAATATGCTCATCTAGCATCCTAGGGTAAGTGTACATCACCAGTGATTCCGGGTAAGTGAAAAGTTCCCCTCCAGTGGAAAGTTGTAGCCAGTATTCCTCTCATGTGGGAAGATGCAACCAATATTCCTCTTAAGTAACGAGCTCCAAACCACATTCCCAGTAAGTTGCAGCCAGCATGCCTTTTATATGAGGAGCTACAGACTACATTCACTTTAAGTGATGTTTACAGACCACATTCATTCACTCCTCATGTAGAGAGTTGCAGCCAATATTTCCTTCAAGTGACAAGTGAAAAAATACACCAAACATTCCCCTCAAGTGCATAAATACAGCAAACATTTCCTTCAAGTGGCCAGTTGCAGCCAACATTCCCTTGAAGTGGATAAATACAGCAATCATTCCCCTCAAGTGGAGAAATACAGCAGACATTCCCTCTAAGTCGGGAAATACAGCCAACATTTCCTATAAGCAGAGCTAAAGCCAATGATCTTCTCAGATTGAAAATTGCAACCAACTTTGCTCTCGTTGCACCCGACGACCTGCCATGTTCTGTAGTGTTGGTGAGAACCACAGCACCGAGGACCCTTACTCAGCCGGAGTGTGTTCCTGTTCCACATTTACTTCTTGTGGTGTTCAGATTGCTGGTGTTCAGATCAATAGATTCACGACAGATGATACGGCAGGCCGATAGACGGACGACATGAGACTCTCCACTCTATTCCGCAATGCTTGGGAGACCAGTGGGAAGTTTGGTGTCCTTTATCTTGGTATTGGGATTCCATTTTAGTGATTGCAAAAAGGGAACAAGAGTTGCAATGATTATTGCATTCAAGTGGAGAGCAATAGTCCGCATTCCTTTTCAAGTGGTAGAATAAACAACATTCCCTTCAAGTCGAAAGTTATAGCCAAACTTTTCCCTTAAGGTGAGAGTTACAGTCAACAATTCACTCAGTTGGGAGAGTTACAGCCAACATTTCCCTCACGTGGAGAAATATATTCAACATTCACCTCAAATGGAGTTACCAACACAATTTCTGTTTTGTACTTGTCTAGTAGGTCAGTGAAACAGTGAGATGAGAGTTACCTTTATACATAACGTTTCGTCGTTTAAGGGATTAATCCAGACTAACATAGCATCACGTATGTCTGCTACAACTCATACCTTCTCCCCATCTGAGGAAAAAACCTCATCTTTTCTTTGTCACATAATATTATTTCATTAAATCAACAATGAGTTCGCAGTTGTCAAGGTTGTCTTTACTGTATACATTGATGCATTACTTGTACTACCGTTGTGTCTCTTTGCTGCTTCCTGAATGCACTAAATGCAAAAAAAAAACAGTTGCTTTCTCTAATGTCAGTGGAGTCCTCTTGAGGTGATACCCCGTCAACAATGTGTCAACACATCTTGCCTTGACACGCACTGGACCAACACGTTAACTTACCAGCACAACAACATATTGGACTAACCTCAACATGTACTGAACCTGTATTTTATATTACAAACTCACCAACATATCGGACTAACCCTCAACATGGACTGAACCTACACACTATATATTACAGACTCAGCAATTATTAGACTAACACTCAACATGGACTGAACCTTCACATTATATTGCAGACTCATCAACATTTTGGATTAACCATTTACATGGACTGAACCTACACTTTATATTACAGACTCGCCAACATATTGGACTAAACTTCTACTTAAACTGAACCTACACATTATATTACAGACTCAACAATATATTGGACTAAGTTTCTACATAGACTGAACCTACACCTAATTACAGACTCAACACCACGTTAGACTATCCTTCAATATGGACTGAACCTACACATTACATTACAGACTCACCAACATATTGGACAAACCATCCACATGGACTGAGCCTATACATTATTTTACAGACCCACCAACAAATTAGACTAACACTCAACATTTACTGAACCTACACATTATATTAAGGACTCACCAACAAATTGGACTAACACTCAACAGGAACTGAACCTACACATTATACTACAGACTTAACAACATATTGGACTAACACTCTACATGGATTGAACCTTCATATTATTTTACAGACTCATCAATATATTGGACTAACACTCAACATGGGCTGAGCCTACACATTATAATGCAGACTCACCAACATATTAGACTAACCATCTACATGGATTGAACCTACACATTAATTTACAGACTCACCGATATACTGGACTTACGATCTACATGGACTGAACTTAGACATTATATTATAGGCTCACCAGCATATTGGATTAACACTTTACATGACGGAACCTACACATTATATTACAGATTCAACGACATATTAGACTAACCTTCCACATGGACTGAACCTATACATTATATTATAGACTCACCAACATATTTTACTAACACTTAACATGGACTTAACCTACACATTATATTACACACCAACAAATTGGACTAACCTTATATCGACATTCGTCCGTCAGGGTCTCAATTTCCCAAATATGGCGCGTGTCGTTGGGCACGTGCTGCAGGGTGATGTACTCGTTCGAGGAACTCATGAAGCAATCAATAGTTCTTCTTACCAAGTCAAGAGTCTTAGAGCTGTAAGTTGTTGGAGAAGTGTACAACACTTATTAGGACAGTTTACACAAGTTATTGACAGATTGTACACAAGTTATTGGCAGAGTATTCAAAAGTTATATGAAGAGTTCACACAAGATATTGAAAGAGTGTACACATATTATTGTAATAGTGACACAAGTTATTGGCGAATATTCAAACGTTATTAGAGAATATTCAAACGTTATTGGGGAATATTCAAACGCTATTGGGAAATTTCCACACGTTATTGGCGAGTGTACAAAAGTTTTTTTTTTTTTTTTTTTTTTTTAGATATATAGAAGAGTTGTTACATTCTTGTACAGCCACTAGTACGCGCAGCGTTTCGGGCAAGTCCTTAATCCTATGGTCCCTGGAATACGATCCCCTGCCGCGAAGAATCGTTTTTTCATCCAAGTACACATTTTACTGTTGCGTTAAACAGAGGCTACAGTTAAGGAATTGCGCCCAGTAAATCCTCCCCGGCCAGGATACGAACCCATGACATAGCGCTCGCGGAACGCCAGGCGAGTGTCTTACCACTACACCACGGAAACTGTTCACCACGGAAATATTGGAATGTGTACACAAGTTATTGGAAGTGTACCAAGTTGTTGGAAGAGTGTATACAAGTTATTGGAATAGTGCAAACAAGTTATTTATTACTGTACTGCGATTATAGCCACCAGGCAGCCCTATAGAGTAAGTGTAGCCACCAGTCATCTCAGTACTGTGATTGAAACAAGCAGGCAGTCTGTAGTGTGAGTGTAACTATCTGGCACCCTTATAGTGTGAGTGCACCCACCAGGCAGCCCTGTAGTGTGTGTGTAGCCACCAGGCCGCCCTGAAATGTGAGTGTACAATCCAGGCAGTCTTGTAGTGTGGATGTAGCCACCAAGCTGCCATGTAATGTGTAATAAAGCTGCCCTGTTGTGTGATTGTAGACCCCATGCAACTCAGTAGTGTTCTTGTAGCCACCAGGCAGCCTTGTAGTGTGACTGTAGTCACCAGGCCACCCTGTAGTGTGAGTGTAGCCACCAGGCTGGGCAGTAGTGTGAGTGTAGCCACAAAGCTGTTCTGTAGTGTACATTGTAGCCTCCAGACAGCCCTGAAGTATGGATGTAGCCACCAAACTGCCCTGTAGTGAGAGTCTAGCCATCAGGCAGCCCTGAAGTGTCAGTGTAGCCACCAGGAAACTTTGTAGTGAGATTGTATCCAATAGGTAGCCTTGTTCCACTAAACATTTTCACGTTTTCAAAACGTGCTTAAAACGACATTTCATTGTTTTGGGTACGTTTTAAATTACATTTAATATACATGTTTTTAGAATTTAAAAGTACACGTATAAAACATGAGGTCATAACGTTTTAATAAATGTTTTAAATGTTATGCGATAACGTTTTGGAGCAGAAGTTTTTAAAATGATAGTTCTAATTTTTATTTATTGCAATTATTAGGAAAAATTATCTTTATTGCATTTAGAAAAATGAAGAGAGGGAGGAGAGAGATACAGCAAAATAGAGAAAGAGAGAGAGATGGAGACAGACAGATAGGAGAGAGATATAGAAGAGAGAGAGAGCTTAGAGGGAGAGAGAGAGAGAGAGAGAGAGAGAGAGAGAGAGAGAGAGAGAGAGAGAGAGAGAGAGAGAGAGAGAGAGAGAGAGAGAGAGAGAGAGAGAGAGAGAGAGCGAGAGAGAGAGAGAGAGAGACAGCCCCGTTCCTGTGCTAGGTAAGTCCACTACGGGCTCATCATAGCCCGTGCTACTTGGTACTAGTTCTGAAAAGCTGAATCTAAAACAACAACAGCAAAAAAGTCTGAGTGTTGTCACCAGGCAGCTCTATATAGTGAGTGTAGGCTCTGTCGTTATTGTTTAAGATTCATCTGCAGGGAACAAAAAGTTCCAAGTAGCACGGGATATGGTGAGCCCGTAGTGGACTAACCTAGCACAGGAACGGGGCTGTAATGTGTAGCCACTAGACAGCCCTGTAATGTGAATGAAGCCACCAGGTAGCCCCTGTAGTGTGATTGTAGCCACCAGGCGACCTTGCAGTGTGAGTGTAGTCACAATGTAGCCTTGACGTATGAGTGAAGCCAACAGGCAGCATTGTGGTGTGAGTGTTGCCAACAGGCAGCCTTATAATGTGAGTGCAGCAAACAAGGAGCACTGAAATGTGAATATAGCCTCCGGGCAGCACCTTAATGTGAGTGTAGCCACCAGGGAGCCCTGTAATATAAGTGTAGCCACCAGGGCGCCCTGTAATATGAGTGTAGCCACCGGACAGCACTGAAGTTTGTGTATAGCCACAAGGCAACCTTGATGTGTGAATATAGCTACCAGGCAGACCTGTAGTGTGAGTGTGGCCACCACGCAGCCCTGTAATGCGTGTGTAGCCATCAGGCAGCTCTGGAGTGTGAGTGTAGCCACAAGGGAGCCCCTGTAGTGTGAGTGTAGCCAAATGGCAGCTCTGGAGTGAGAGTGTAGCCACAAGGGAGCCCTGTAGTGTGAGTATAGCCACGTTGCAGCTCTGGAGTGTGAGTGTAGCCACAAGGGAGACCCTGTAGTGTGAACGTAGCCGACCAGGCAGCCTTGAAGGTTGAGTGTAGCCAAAAGGGAGCCTTGTAAAGTGACTGTAGCCACCAAGAACCCTTTAGTGTGAATGTTGCCACCACGCAGCCTTGAAGTAAGAGTAGCCACCAGGGTGCCCTGTAGTCTGAGTGTAGCCTCTAGTAGTGCAATAATCTAGTGTATTACTCTAGTAGTGTAATAATCTAGTAGTGTATTACCCTAGTGGTATATTAACCTAATTGTGTAATAACAAAGAGGTGTAATAATCTAGTTTAATAACCTAATGTGTAATAATCTTTTTTAATAACCTAATGTGTAATATTCTAGTAGTGTAATAACATAGTGGTGTAATAATATAGTTGTGTAATAACCTAGTGGTGTAATAATATAGTAGTGTAATAACCTAGTGGTGAAATTATTTAGTGATGTAATATTCTAATTGTGTAATAACCTAGTGGTGTAATAATATAGTAGTGTAATAACCTAGTGGTGAAATTATTTAGTGATGTAATATTATAATTGTGTAATAACCTAGTGGTGTAATAATATAGTGGCTTAATAGTTATATATAATTTATAATATTTTAAATAAAATCCTAGTGCTTTAAAAACCTAGCTGTGTAATAAACAAGTAATGAAATATACTAGTAGTGCGACAACCTTGTGGTGTAATAACCTAGTGGTGAAATACCCTAGTGGTCTAAAAACCGAGTTTAGTATTAACTTGGTTTTGTAATTTCCTAGTGGTATAATGCACTAGTGTGGTAATAACCCTAGTGGTGTAAGAACCTTGCGGAGAAATACCAAGTGGTGTAATAAGCTAGTAGTGTAATAATCTTTTGGTGTAATAACCTTGTGGAGTAATAACATAATGGTGTAATAACCTAGTGGTGAAATAATCTAGTATTGTAATAATTTAGTGGAGTAATAACCTTGAGGTGTAATAACCAAATGGAGTAGTGGTGAAATAAGCTGGTGGTATAATAACCTAGAGTAGTAATAACCTATTGGATTAATAACCTATTAATGTACTAACCTCGAAGTGCAATAACCTAATTGAGTAGTAACCTAGTGGTGTAATAGCCAAGAGGTGTAGTAAGCTGGAAGTGTAATAACCTAGTGGCATAATAATTGGCGTAATAAGCTAGTTGTGTAATAGCATAGTGATGAAATAACCTAGTGGTGTAATAGCCTAGAGGTGTAGTAAGCTGGAAGTGTAATAACCTAGTGGCATAATAACCAATTGGCATAATAAGCTAGTTGTGTAATAGCATAGTGATGAAATAACCTAGTGGTGTAAGAACCATGTAGAGTAATAGCCTAGTGGTGTAAGAACCATGTAGAGTAATAGCCTAGTGGTGTAAGAACCATGTAGAGAAATAGCGTAGTGGAGTAATAACCATGTAGAGTAATAACCTAGTGGTGTAAGAATCATGTAGAGTAATAACCTAGTGGTCACACACAGAGATCACACTAACGTGATGCATCAAATGAAGAAATCCACAAGGGCAGTGACGAGGATTCGAACCTGCGTCTGGGAGCATCCCAGACACTGCCTTAATCGACTGAGCTACGACAGGGTAAAATGGGTTGAAACCGAAGTTGTACTGAACTTACTGGATCCCGTAGCCTTTCCGAGGCACAAACCAGGCTTTTACACAATCCCCCCCCCCCCTGCACCCGAGCAGAATGGATTTGTTCAACCTAGTGGTGTAATAATCTATTGGTGTAAAATCCTGCTGGTGTAGTAACCTTGTGGTGTAATACCCTAGTGGTGTCCAGCATGTATGACAGCTGCTTGTACAGCTTAATAGTGACACACAACATGTATAGCTGGAAAAACCCTTTCCAGCTATACAACCGGTATAGCTGAAAAAACCATTATTAATAACCATCTATTAATAACCATAAAACCATCTATTTGCTTAATAACCTAGTGGTTTAAAACCTACTTTTGTAATAAACCAGTGGTGAAATACCCTAGTGGTCTAAAGAACGAGTTTAGTATTATCTTGGTTTTGTGGTATAGTGGTATATATAGTATTATACCCTAGTGGTATAATACACTAGTTGTGTAAGGGTGAGAGGGTGTGTTAGCCGGAGCTCCTGAGTGTAGTTATATTATCATAGCAATATGGAAGTTGTAGTGAGGGACCTGATGACTCTAGTTGGAGCCCTGAAGACAGAGTTGGACTCTTTACGGGAGGAGGTACTACAGCTGAAACGACAACAAGAAGAAACGAAGGAGACCAGTAGTAAAAAGATCTCGTCTTGGAAAGTTGTAAAGTTCAGGGGAAGAAGAAGACTTTGATAAAGCCGCCTACAGACACCCTAAGAACTTCTAATTCATTTGTCATATTGGAGGACGAGTGCTGTGGTGAGACTGCAGATCACGCGAAAGGGAAAGCAATGAAGCGCAGGCCCCTCAGAGAGTAAAGGAAGTACCTAAGCGAACTTTAGTTGTGGGAGATTCCCAGATATGATATTTGGATAGAACGTTTTGTGCTAAAGATTGTGAATATCAAATAAATGTATTAAAACTATTTCGCACAGATAGATATATTAGACGAGGAGGGGAGTAGCCATATATGTTAGGGACAATTTGAAATGTAGTCTCAAAGAAAGTTTTCAAAACTGAGCCACATATAGAAACTATTTGGATGGAATTAAACGAAAAAGCAAATAATATTATAATAGGAGTTATATATAGGCCACCAAATTTAGACAGAATGGAAGCAAAGCATCTATGGGATGAAATATCTAGAGCATCTATATCTAACAGTATTTATGTCATGGGTGACTCTAATTTTAGTGGAATAAACTGGTTAAACAAAACAGGGAATATTGAAGCAGAAGATTTTCTAGAATTAATTGACGATTGCTTTCTTGCGCAACACATAAAGGAACCAACGCGGGGAAATAATATTTTAGATTTAGTGTAAACTAACAGGGAAACACAAATTAAGGACATCGAAATAGGGAGTGAGCTAGGGAACAGTGATCATGAAGAAATCAGGTTTAGCATTGAATGGAATATATCTGTAGGAGAAAATTCTGTTAGTGCCTGACTTTCGAAAAGCTGATTTCAATAGCCTAAGAAATTTTTTGGGTCAAATAGATTGGAAAGTCTTGGGAATAGGGTGTGGGCCTGTCTTGGAGCAAGACGTGAACCCAGCGATAGGTGACGTAAAATGGGTTTTCGATGTGGATTCAAAATATATAACCTATTTAAAAATATTCTAAGCAAAGCCCAGGAATGTAGTATACCATATAAATTGAATAGATCGAATACTAATAATCCAAAGTGGATAACAAAGGATCTGAGGAACCTTATAGGTAAAAAGAGAACGTGGTACAAAAAGGATTAAGAATTGGGAAGTCAGTTTAGAACAGGAATTCGTACAACTGGTTAGAAATACTAAAAAAGAGATAAAGAAAGCAAAAAGAAACTTTGAAGTTCGCATAGCAGAGCAAGCGACGACAAATCCTAAAGGGTTTTTCCAGCTATACCGGTTGTATAGCTGGTTTTTCCAGCTATACCGGTTGTATAGCTGGAAAGGGTTTTTCCAGCTATACATGTTGTGTGTCACTATTAAGCTGTACAAGCAGCTGTCATACATGCTGGACATGCAGTGTATCACAGTTAGGCCGTACAAGCAGCTGTTATTCATGCAGAACATACAGTGTCACTGTTAAGCCGTAAAAGCAGGTATCATACATGCTGGACATGCAGTGATTCCCTGCATGTATGACAGTAGATGTCATAAATGCAGGAAATGCAGTGTATAACTGTTAAGCTGTACATGCAGCTGCCATACATGCTCGACATGCAGTGTGTCACTGTTAAGCCGTACAAGCAGGTGTCATACAAACAGGACATACAGTGTGTCACTGTTAAGCCGTACAAGCAGCTATCATACATGCCGGACATGCAGTGTGTCACTGTGAAGCTGTCATACATGCAGTATATCGTTAAGCTGTATATGCAAGATATACAGTGTGCCACTATTAAGCTGTAATAGCAGCTGTCATTCATGTAGGACAAACAGTACGTGTGTCCCTATTAAGCTGTACAATCAGCTACTATACATACAGGAGAGGCAGTGTTTCACTCATAAGCTATACAGATAGCTGTCATACATACAGATAATTAATTCCAAGGGAGTTAAGTGTCCAATGACTTAAATGATCAACATGAAACATAATATTATACCAGACTTTCACACATCAATTCTCTAATGTTTGTGATGACATTTAAATTAGACATTGAGAAAATAATGTAGTAATTTAGTGACCATATTTCAACACATCCTACTGTTCATTGCCTTTGCTGGTCTTACCTGGTTTTTGACTGGTTACATAAGTCGATGAACTTAGATATATCAATCAGACCAAATGTGTCCTCCAATTTATTAATTGACGAAAACCTGAAAAACAAAAGAACAAAACATTATTGAATAATAATTTCTTCCAAACCAACCATAAAGATTTGTTGCTCTTTTGAAATCCCTAATCCAAACACTGTAATGTCATATTTCTTGAAATATTAAGATAAATTTGTTTTGTCCATCACATTGATGAAGACTGGTGCGGGCGAATAGTTTCCTCATGAACCTGGAGAACAGCAGGAAGTTGCTTTAGTACAACTGCCATCAACTGTAGATCAGTCAGGTTCGTATATGACTATTACATTTCCAAGGCCAAGAAGAGAGACGGAGTTAAGATCAAGCACGCGACAACAACACTGCCAAGTGTGAGGTTCAGATAATCTTACACCAGCACCAGAGCTTTAGTTTGAGGCTCTAGTGTGCGTGTAGCCACCAGGCAGCCCTATAGTGTGAGTGAAGCTGCCAGGCAGCCCTATAGTGTGAGCGTAACCACCAGGCAGCCCTATAGTGTGAGTGAAGCTGCCAGGCAGCCCTATAGTGTGAGCGTAACCACCAGGCAGCCCTATAGTGTGAGTGTAACCACCAGGCATCCCTGTAATGTGAGTGTAGCCGCCAGGCAGCCCTATAGTGTGGGTGTAGCCATCAGGCAGCCCTATAGTATGAGTGCAGCAACCAGGCAGCCCTGTAATGTGAGTGTAGCCACCAGGCAGCCCAATAGTGTGATTGTAACCACCAGGCAGTCCTGTAATGTGAGTGTAGCCACCCGGCAGCCCTGTAATGTGAGTGTGGCCACCAGGCAGCCCTGTAGTGTGAGAGTGGCCACCAGGCAGCCCTGCAGTGAGAGTGTAGCCAACAGGCAGCACTATAGTGTGAGTTTAGCCACCAGGTAGCCCTATAGTGTGAGTGTAGCCACCAGGCAGCCCTATAGTGTGAGTGTAACCACCAGGCAGCCCTATAGTGTGAGTGTAGCTACCAGGCAGCCCTTATAGTGTGAGTGTAGCTACCAGGCAGCACTATAGTGTGAGTGTAGCCACCAGGCAGCACTATAGTGTGAGTGTAGCCGCCAGGCTGCCCTATAGTGTAAGTGTAGCCACCAGGCAGCCCTGTAGTGTGAGTGTAACCACCAGGCAGCCCTATAATGTGCGCATAGCCACCAGGCAGCCCTGTAGTGTGAGTGTAGCCACCAGGCTGCCTTGTAATGTGAGTAGCCACCAGGCACCCTGTAGTGTGAATGTAGCCACCACACAGCCCTGTAGTGTGATTGTAGCCACCAGGCAGCCCTGTAGTGTGAATGTAGCAACCAGGCAGCCCTGTAGTGTGATTGTAGCCACCATGCACCCTGTAGTGTGAATGTAGCCACCGGATAGCCAAATAGTATGATTGTAACCAGCATGCTCAACTTACTTTGTTCCAATTTGTGCTAAAGCCATAGACTGAGCAGTGTTCACCGTAACATTGATGGGGAATGTTTGTGAACATTGTTCTTCGAGTGACTTAGTGGGGACAAGCAGGAGAAACCTTGTGTGTGGTCGCTCTTGGCACAACCTCCGCAGGGTTGTAGTCTTGCCTGCTCCTGCAAAGGCGTCGATCTTCACAACCTGGACAATAATTATAACATTATTCACAAACTGGACAACCATCTTTAATGTCATTGACAATTAGCATATCTATTATTCTAGGTGTCAGACCCTAGACAACAAATTAAAAATATAATTCATAACCTGAACCACCAGTTATAACAATTCACAGCCTTACAACAATTATAACATCCTCAAAGTTCAGGCAATTATTATATCATCATTCACAACCTTGACAACAATAATACAATCATTCACAACATGGACGGGAAATATAACATCCATTGAAACCTGGACAACAATTATGACATCATTCACAACATGACAATTATTTTAGCATCATTCACAACCTGACAACAATTATCTGCTTGATTATAATATTACCTGCTTGCAGGCGATGAGTCACAATAACGTGGCTGAAGTATGTTGACCAGACCACACACTAGAAGTTGAAGGGACGACGACGTTTCGGTCCGTCCTGGACCATTCTCAATCGACTTGAGAATGGTCCAGGACGGACCGAAACGTCGTCGTCCCTTCAACTTCTAGTGTGTGGTCTGGTCAACATTACCTGCTTGAATTATATCATTCTTCACAATCTGGACAACAATTATAACATTCTTCTCAACCCGGTACTGTAACTGTACAACCCGGTGTTTACTGTAAGTACACACGTAGTGACGTTACTTATATGACTGTCTTCTGTAAGTTCACAAGTAGTAACGTTACTTATATGACCGACAGTAAAAACACACATTGCGAAGTTACTTACATGACTAGCTGTAGGAACACTCATTGCGAAGTTACTTACATGAATGGATCTAAGTACACACGGAATGATGCTACTTACTTGAATGGCTTTTGTAAGTGCACACGTAGTGACGTTACTTACATGACTGGCTGTAAGTACATATATTATGGCGTTACTTACATGACTGTCTTCAGTAAGTACACACACATTGTTACGTTACTTACATTACTGGCAGAAAGTGCAAACTAAAGGACGTTACTTACATGATTAGCTTTTATTTTATGATTGATGATTCTTAGTTGTTCTTGAGTAAGATGAAGAGTCTCGCTGTGGATGACCTTCTGTGTTCTATGTTGACCTGACGCCACCTGCTGCCGCTGTTGACCCACAGACACCTGCTGCAGCTGTTGACCCAACGCCACCTGCTGCCGCTGTTGACCCACAGACACCTGCTGCCGCTGTTGACCCACAGACACCCGCTGCCGCTGTTGACCCACAGACACCTGCTGCCCCTGTTGACCCACAGACACCTGCTGCCACTGTTGACCCACATACACCTGCTGCCCCTGTTGACCCTCAGACACCTGCTGCCACTGTTGACCCTCAGACACCTGCTGCCGCTGTTGACCCTCAGACACCTGCTGCCCCTGTTGACCCTCAGACACATGCTGCCGCTGTTGACCCTCAGACAGCTGCCGCTGTTGACCCTCAGACACCTGCCGCTGTTGACCCACAGACACCTGCTGCCGCTGTTGACCCACAGACACCTGCTGCCACTGTTGACCCACAGACACCTGCTGCCGCTGTTGACCCTCAGACACCCGCTGCCGCTTTTGACCCACAGGCACCTGCTGCTGCTGTTGACCCACAGACACCTGCTGGAGCTGTTGACCCACAGACACCTGCTGCCGCTGTTGACCCTCAGACACCCGCTGCCGCTTTTGACCCACAGGCACCTGCTGCTGCTGTTGACCCACAGACACCTGCTGGAGCTGTTGACCCACAGACACCTGCTGCTGCTGTTGACCCTCAGACACCTGCTGCCTCTGTTGACCCACAGGCACCTGCTGGAACTGTTGGCCCACAGACACCTGCTGGAGCTGGTGACCCTCAGACACCTGCTGCCTCTGTTGACCCACAGGCACCTGCTGCAGCTGTTGACCCACAGACACCTGCTGCAGCTGTTGACCCCCAATCACCTGCTGTAGGTCTTCGTGATAATTTATTCCTGCAGTTCTCCATCTGTTCTCATACAGGTGTAGTGTATAATTCACCATGTAGTAGTACCTGTAAGTAAATCATAGAAGTAGTATATAATACACCATGTGGTAGTTCCTCTAAGATTATCATAGAGAAATTGTATAATACAACAGGTTGAAGTAGCTCTAAGGTTATCATAGTGAAAGAGAATAATACACCTGGTGGTGGAACCTGTATGGCTTTTCATAGTGGTAGTGCATAATGCACTAGGTGGTAGTACTTGTAATGTTATCAAAGAGGTAGTGTATAATACACCATACAGAAGTTAGTACCTGTAAGGCTATCATAGCGGTAGCGTCTAATACACTAGGTTGTAGTACCTGTAAGTTATCATAGAGGTAGAGTTTAATACTCCAGGTGGTGGTACTTATCGGAAAAACAACCCCATTTATTAACTTTCAATACATTTGACAAATATTCTTCCTGTTTATTTACTACTAACAAGATAACTCAAAGAAAACGAGATTGCCATGGATTTTTCCCTCAGAAGAACACGAGGAAATCATTGCAATATGTCTCCATTAGCCTCACCAGCTAATAATATCGTGAATTCTTCTTAAAACATCAGTCTCTGGACTGTAAACATCATAAAAATATTTCCCTTGAACGAACTTAAATTAACTATAATTACTAAAATTGATTAATTATTAACCCTCTTTCTACTTCTTGATAAAACACCATCTGATGTTCACACCAATGTGGAAGACTCACTGCTATGACGCTACTTGTTACAAAAGTCCCTAGACTCTACTTTGTCGGACACTCAACCTGTTAGAACTGTCCCAAGTCCGGACCCGTTACAACTTATTCCATCTGTTACGTCAGATTTCTGTGACGCTCAACTTGACACGTCAGGTCGTTCTGATGTTACACTCTGTACGTCAGGTAACTGTGACGCTACACTTCGTACGTCTGGTTATTTTGACGCAACACTTGGTACATCAGGTATATGTGACGCTACACTTCGAACTTGAGGTCACTTTGACGCTACACTTGGTACGTCAGATCATTTTGACGCAACAATTGGTACGTCAGGTCATTGTGACGCAACAATTAGTACGTTAGGTCATTGTGACGCAACACTTGGTACGTCAGGTCATTGTGACACTACATTGGTACATAAGGCCATTGTGACGCTACACATGGTACGTCAGGTCACTGTGACGCTACACTTGGTACGTCATGTCATTGTGACACTACACTTGGTACGTCATGTCATTGTGACACTACACTTGGTACGTCAGGTCATTGTGACACTACACTTGGTACGTCAGGTCACTGTGACGCTACACTTGGTACGTCATGTCATAGTGACACTACACTTGGTACGTCAGGTCATTGTGACACTACACTTGGTACGTCAGGTCATTGTGACACTACACTTGGTACGTCAGGTCATTGTGACACTACGCTTGGTACGTCAGGTCATTGTGACACTACGCTTGGTACGTCAGGTCACTGTGACGTTACACTTAGTACGTCAGGACATTGTGACGATACACTTGGTACGTCAGGTCATTGTGACATTACATTGGTACGTCAGGTCACTGTGACGCTACACTTCGAACGTCAGGTAACTGTGATGCTACACTTGGTACGTCAGGTCAATGTGACGCAACACCTGGAACGTCAGGTCATTGTGAAACGACAATTTGTCAGGTAACTGTGACGCTACACTGGGTGCATCAGGTCACTCTGACACCTGACGTTGTGTGATAGGTCATTGGTTCGTCAGGTCACTGTGACGCTACTCTTCGTACGTCAGATTACTGTGACACTACACATTGTACTTCAGGTTTCTTTGACACTAACCAAGTACGCAGATCTACCCAGTGCCCAGATCATCCCGGTTCCCAGACTAACCCAGTGACCAGATCAACACAGTGCTCAGATCATCCCGGTTCCCAGTCTAACTCAGTACCCAGATCAACACAGTGCTCAGATCATCCTGGTTTCCAGACTAACCCAATGCTAAGACAACCCAGTGCCAAGACAATCCAGTGCCAAGATCAACCCAAGACCCCAGATCAGCCCAGTGCCCAGATCAACCCAGTGCTCAGAGTAACTCAATGCCCATATCAACCCATTGCTCATATCAACCCAATTCCGATATCAACCTAGTACCCAAATTAGCCCAGTTCCCTAATCAAACCAGCACCTAGATCAACCTGGTGCCCGGATCGATCAAGTGCCCAGATCAACCTGGTACCCGGATCAACCAAGTGCTTGGTAAGACGGGCATCATTAATCTAATGTCGATACATCCGTGCTGGATCCCACCCTATGTCAACACAACCTGGAAACATGCCTGGGAATTGAATATTTTACGTCATTAATATAGTGCCAGAGTTTCCACCAACTTGATGGTGGTGACAATGGGAGCCGACCACTTTATAGTTAGATAATAAAGCAGACCCAATCCGACTGTGTTGGACAAATACACCTCGGTAATCACTTTACAAAACTGGGTGAGGCTATGCAAGCGTATTGCCTTTGACATTGGACAGACATCTCTCTCTTTTTTGTATTTTGATTACAAAGGTCACATAATAGTGGAATTACAGAGACTCTTCTGGTCCCATACCACCAAGTTCGTGAGGGTCACCTTGCTATCCGACATTCTTTTAAAGGGGCAATTCGACAAACCTCATTGCATCTATATAACGTTTCTTATATATTATCCAGATGAGATTACTATTGTTGCTACTATTGTGATCATTTATACTTTTTATCGTGAAACTTCTCACCACAAGAATGACCCGAACATAATAATAATAGTTAACTCACCTTGTTGGAAAACAGAAGTGATCTGTGCAGTAAATCAGAAGGGAAGCTAAGCAGTAGAAGGCCTCTGTGACATCAACATAAGTGAGGGGAGAGTGAGGGTGAAGCAGCAGGTGGACCGCCCCCTCCACGTCCCACACGTCCTCCGACACTGCCAACATCAAATCATTGCTAATACACTTCCCTCACATTATACGGAATAGGTGAATTATGGAGTATATTTCCTTGTCCATATTCAATTAACATTTCCACCTGTATAACATTTATTGTTGCTTATCAGCAAGGATGAGTAAACAGCCTGGCTGTGGAAAGTATTGGCTATCTAAAAACAATAAAAAAAGGCATCTTCCTACTTGGCCCATACGTGACACCTCCTATTTATACTCAACCTAACTCAGTTCGATACATACAGAAATCACTATTCCGTGATATATCAAATGAATAAATTTGATCATAATTATAATGGGTACCACAATCCACAATCAAGGTAATGATAACACGATCAATGGGATGAGAACGCGAGCTAAGGGCAGGAAAACATGATCAAGAGGAGGATATCATGATCAATGGGATGAGAACACGTGCTAAGGGAAGGAGAACACGATCAAGGGGAGGGTAACACGTGCTATGGGGTTTAGAACACAATCATGGGGAGGATAACACGATCAATGGAATGAGAACGTGAAATAGGGGGAGGAGAACACGATCAAGTGGAGGGGAACACGATCTATGGGATTAAAACACGAGCTAGGGGGTGAAGACCAAGAGGAAATGGAGGAAAGCCGGATCAAGAGAAGGAGAACAGGATCGGATCAAAGGGAACTTTGGCAATGAGAGGTGAACAAGAGCAAGAGGAAGAGTACAGTATCAGTGGGACGAGAACCGGAAGAAGAGGAGGAGAACTGCAGAAAGGAAAGGCGAACTGGAGAATGGGGAGGAGAACAGAAGCAAGGGGAGGAAAACAGATGCAAGGGAAATAGAACAGAAACGGAACAACTAGAACTGGGGCAACGGGAGGAGAACAAGAGGAAATGTAGGAAATCCGGAGCCAGGGAAGGAGAACAGGATCAGGACAACGAGAAGGTGAGCTGAGAGGAGGGCAATGAGAGATGAACAAGAGCAAAGGAGGAGAACAGTATTAGTACGAGAACGGGAGAAAGAAAAGGACAACAGAAGAAAGGAGAGGAGAACAGAAGCTAAGGGAGGAAATCAGAAGCAAGGGAAGGAGAACGGAAGCAATGGATATTGAACAGAACAGCTAAAACAGAAAAAATGGGAGTAGAACAGGAACAGGTGGAGTATAGCAATAGCATAGGAGGAGAAGAATAACAGTTGGAGGAGAACAGAAGAAAGGGAAGGAGAGCAGGACATAGTGGGAGGGAGAACAGAAGGAAGGGAAGGAGAACAGGAGAAAGGGGAGAAAAACATGAGCAATTGAAGGTGAACACGAGCTATGGAAGAACAGGATAAAAGTGAGGAGAACACGAACAACTAGAGGAGAACTGCAGACTTGGGAAGGAGGAGGAAAGAGAACAGGACCAATTGGAGGAGAACAGGAGCGAGGCAGGAAAATAAATACAATGAGAGGAGAACATGAGCATGGAACACCTACGGAACACAATGAGGGTAGCGACGTGCCATAGGTTGAAGGGTCTGGGCATGAGCGCCTCCTCCATGTTCTCCAGAGTATCACTTGCTAAGGTGTACAGTCTGTGTCTCTCAAGGACCAACTTGGTGGCTGCTCCAGCTCCTGGCCCCTGCCTGCTTCCCATCATCCTGCAATATTCACAATACTGTTAGTGATCCTTTACCCTTTCTTCTGGCACCTGCCTGCTGCCCGTCATCCTCCAATATCCACAACAAGGTTAGTGATGCTCTATCATGCTGCTAATGTTGTCTCTTACATCTACATCTGTTACATCTAGAAAGGGCAGCTTCCCAGCATTCTCCCTCTCCTACATGAAACTCAACACAGAATTCTGCTCGAAAGCCTCCTTCAGCTGCTGCAGACCTCTGACATCAGGTTCCTGCATTGAATGAAGGAGGCATTCGAGAAGAATTCTGTATTGAGTTTCACGTACGAGATGGAGTATCATGGGACGCTACCCTTCCTAGATGTAACAGCCATGGAAATGAGAACAGGCTTCCACACTGCAGTCTACACTAAGGAAACTAACAGAAATGTTCCTCAGTGCCAATAGTGACTGCCCAGACAGATACAAGAGAAGTGTTGTCAATGATTACTTCGACTGTGCTCTCAGCCACAGCTCAGGATGGAAGGTGAAGTCGATGAAGAACACTGTAGGGTAAGGCAGGTCCTAGTCAACAATGGCTACTCTAACGGTTTTGCTGAAGACGTCATAAAAAGAAAAGTGAAACACCATGCAACCTCTGAAGAGTCAAACACAACACAACACTTGTACCACCTATTAGACTATTTTACAGGAACTTCTTTTCGAAGGCTCATAAAACAGAGGAAAGAGTCCTGAGAGTTATTGTTGATAGGAACGTTAGCCCAACAAACAAAAATAAGAAAATACAATTGATAATTTACTATAAAACCAAAAAAACACCCAATCCCACTCATATACATGTCCAACCCGCGCTTGAAACATTCGAGGGACCCCACCTCCACCACGTTACACGGTAATTGGTTCCACAAATCAACAACCCTGTTACCGAACCAGTATTTACCCAAGTCTTTCCTAAATCTAAATTTATCCAATTAATACCCATTGTTTCGTGTTCTGTCTTGTGTTGATACTTTTAATAGCCCATTAATATCCCCTTTGTTGTGTCCATTCATCCACTTGTAAACCTCTATTATGTCACCCCTAACTCTTCGCCTTTCCAGTAATTGCAACTTAAGCTTTGTTAATCTTCCTTCATATGAAAGATTTCTAATTTGGGGAATTAACTTAGTCATCCTACGCTGGACACGTTCAAGTGAATTTATATCCATTCTATAATACGGCGACCAAAACTGAGTTCCATAATCTAAATGGGGCCTAACCAGAGCAAGATATAACTGAAGAACCTCACCAAAGGATCTATCCTTTCCCTAATCTTTATTTGATATAACTGATAAAACCCTGTAGGATTTGTTTTTGCGTGCCCTGCAATACGAACTTCATGGTCTCTTTTTGCCATTCTTATCTCTATTTAAACTTTTCTAACCAATGGAATGAATTCTTGTTCTAAACTGCCTTCTCTATTTTAAGTCCTTTTGTAACAAGCTCTCTTTCTTCCTGTAAGGTTCTTCAGGTCATTTACTATCCATTTCGGGTCATTATTATTCGATCTATTGAATTTGTATTGTGTACTACGTTCCTGTGCTTTCTTATAATATTTGTATGTAAGTTATAATTTGATTCCACATCGAAATTCCCTTTTAACATCACCCATTGCAATGTTCACCTCTCGCTCCAGGACCAGCCCAATAGATTTTTCAATCTATTTCATCCAAAAAATTCCTAAGGCCATTTAAGTAAGCTTTGTGGAATTCTTATAAGGATAGTTTTAAGAAGCCGCATCCTACTGCCAGTCTGGAATTTTATATAGGTAGCATGATTAAAGTGGATGATTCTAAGGGATATCAATTAGGTATTTATTCAATAATCGGAGAGACGTTGGTGTGTGTGCGTGTGTATTCATCTAGTTTCACCTAGTTTTGCTTGCGGGGATTGAGCTCTGCTCTTTCGGCCCGCCTCTCAACTGTCAATAAACTGTTTCCACTAATTTCTTATTCCCACACCACACACACGCAGCCCAGGAAGCAGCCCGTGACAGCTGACTAACTCCCAGGTACCTATTTACTGCTAGGTAACAGGGGCATAGGGTGAAAGAGCATTGTGCTTTTTTCTTGCTTCTTGTGGAGAGGCCTTCTGCAGTTTATTTAAATTTTTAGTGTCAGTTAATGACTGACTTGACATAAGGAGGGGGGGGGGGGAATAAATATGTTTCAGGTTTAACTAATCTATAAGTAGGTATTTGGTATAAACAAGCAATCTTTGAAAATGGTAATACACATGCGATCACTGAAAATATGATTTAATTATAAATAATTGAAAATGGGTATAAATAAATAATCAATGGAAATGGGATTTATAATAAATATTTATTATCAATCCCATTTTCATTGATTTTCCTTACATTTTCAAAAACTGGACTATTTGAAAGATGATTAAAACTGGCTGATTATGTCACTCATCTAAAATTAGGGATGACTGAAACCGTGCATCACCGAGGTAACTAAAAATGCCCTGTGTTACAACTGTGCATTGTAGGGGTAACTAAAAAGGGCCCGGACTATGACCGTGTGTCACCACGTAACTTAAAACGACCCAGACTACAATCCTGCCATGAGAAAGCTAAAATCAACTGTTATAGTCTTGGTATCCACTACTGTTATCTTGGCACTACTTGGTATCATGACACTACTTATACAGTCTTTCATGGTATTATCCTACTTGATGACACTGGTGATATAGTCTCTCATGGTGTTATCTCACCTGCTGGAACTGGTGATTCAGTCTATCATGGTGTTATCTTGTTACGGCCCTCTCGGGACGCAACGGGGTCCTTACTCTGATGTTGTTAGAGGAAGATATATGTATCCGTTCCCAAGCCAGTATTGGCTATCAAGGGATGAGATCCGTGACGCAAGTAACTTAAAGGGAGTAGGGAAAGAAAGCTAAGAACTTAATATTATAATTAGTACCATCACCATTTAAATATATAAAATAAAAGAGTGCACAAGGGGGAGGGGTATTAACACTTAACAAGGGGATTATGCACAATCTAGTCTTCTGCTGAAGACTCTTGATCAAGAAGCTAGGTGCCGAGTCCGCGGTGCTTTCTTCGTGGCCTCAAGACGTGTCCTCTGAGAACGCCGAGCCTACCCTGGCCACAGGTCAGCCACAACACAGGTCCACTGGGGGCACCGTCGTGGAGGCCGTCAACCACACGTCCAGCAGGTCTGCTGGCAGGTACTGAGCCACCAAGGCTGGTACGGCCACTCCACGAACGACAAAAGGGGTACGCCCTAGACAGGAGTCTCGTGTGATATCACCAATCACCCTCCTGTCCTTAATACCCCAGTGGATTATCGTCTCCAACCGTCGGTCCCGGGTAAATCCTTTCACTGCCACTCCACTGGCAGGCTTAACACACCACAGTGTTCTTCCGGGGGGACGACGTCACAACAGCTGCAGCAAACTTCACAGTATGGAGACTGGCTGCCTCGGGTAGACTGACTCCACCTTCAACACAGTGGTCCCAGGTCGGCTCTGTAAGCAGACACGTCATCAATAACAGGGACACTAAAACACCACACTTACAGCCTCAGACACAAACACCTGACGTATCCAGTCCATAGATGGCGCTGTCGTCGGAGCACCACCTCACCAGAGGTCAGGAGCGGCGGTGTTGAGCGCTGAACCAGACTGGAAACTGGTCCTCGAGGCCAGTACACGCTGTCCTCACTAGGTGTCGTCGTTCGTTTGGCGGGGGTTTCGGGAGCTGACCCACAGATGGCGTGTTTGTCACTGCTCCAGGCTCGGACGCTGGATCCGGGTTCGTAACATATCTAAACTGATAACACAGGTGATATAGTCTCACATGCTGTTATTTTACCTGATGAAATTGGGAATACAACTTCTCGTGATGTTATCTTACCTGATGACACTAGGGATACAGTTTCTCATGGTGTTATTTTAACTGATAACACTGGTGATACAGTCTATCATGGTGTTATCTTACCTTATGACACTGGTAATACAGTCTCTCATGGTGTTATCCTACCTGATGACACTTGGGATTCAGTCTCTCGTGGTGATATATTACCTGATGATACTGGTGATACAGTCTATCGTTGTGTTATCTTACCTGATGACACTGGGGATACAGTCTCTCACGGAAGTAAAACCGTGGCGCTGACAGTGGGTAGACATGATGTGAGTGGTTGGCACCATGTCACTCCTGCAAGTGTGGAAGAGCGGTAAGCTGGATGGTACTCTCCATGGCGCCAGTTTCTGTCTATGGTGAATTTTTCTCCAGGGGATAAACTGAAATAGTTCAATAGAGAATTAAGACAAACGAATTAACAGTATGACATTATGTAATTACATAACAGTACGTACATTACGTATGTACATTAATGTATCAGTACGAACATTACATTAATTACGAAAATTTCACATTCTGAATGCAGCAATTTTCCATACTTACATATAATTTCGAAATTCATTTCCTACATAACATGAAAACTTCAATGCACAATTTATGTAATATTTAATTCAGTGTTGTATTACTCACTGTAGGTTTATATTACTTACCACTATAATGTATTACTCAGTGAACGATTATATATATCAACATTATGTTTTATTACTAACTGAAGGGTTGAATTACTCACTGCAGGGTTCTACTACTCACTGCAGGGTTGCATTACTCACTGTAGGGTTGCATTACTCACCGCAGGGTTAAGTATAACTGTGTACCAGTAGCGGCAGACAGTTGCATCGACAGTCAACAGATGTACTATAGGCACATGTGCGAACACCAGCTCCAGCACCTCTGTGGGCAGGCTGAAATACACAACTTCTGAACACATCCTGCAATAGTTATATGTTTACCGTTTCTGAACGATAGTTACATCCTGCAATAGTTACATGTTCATTACTTTGGAACACATCTGGCAAGATTACATACTGCATCACAAACACTTACCCAGAGGTAGCAAAAACTACTACAACATGTATATTGACAGATACATGACAAAAGAGGAACAGATAGCCCACAGGCGAGGAAACCTCCACGATACAACTCTTCCCATTTGAGCGTCAGACCAAATCAGCCCTCCCTCCTCCTTCTTATCTCCCCAACACCTCCCCTGACACCATCGCATTCAAATCCATCTGCTTCATCCCACATTCCAAGGGTCTCCTCATCCCCTCAACCCCCAAAACTCTCCCAGCCCTCATCCTCTCAACCCCCAAAACCTGCCCAGCCATCACCCCTCCTCATTCCTTCTCCTGCCATGTGACCCCCCTACCCTTGCGAGAGGGGGGGGCACATGGTCCCCCCATGGGGGATTGGGGGACCCTACACCTCTTCCTCCATTTCCCTTTTCCCTCCCTTCTTCCCTAATGACCACTCCTACCCTGAGTTCCCCCTGACTAATAACACCTCCCCCCCTCTCTCACTATCTATGCTCCATCCGCCCCTCTCCCCCCCCTACCCCCTCTATCCTTCTCCCCCTAACCTCTCAACCTCTATCTGACTCTCAACCCCTCTATATGCCTCTCAGACCCTTCCTAATCTTCAGACCCAGTATTCCCTTCCTACTCCAAACCTACCTAACCAGGCCCTACCCCCAGACCTTCCTACCTACCTCCCTAGATGCCCAGCCCCCATTCGCCCCCCAAGCACCCCCCTCAGACCCCCATTCACCCCCCAGATACTTCTCGGATCCCCCCAGCCCACATTCACCCCCCCCAAACACCCCTCCAGTAACGCCAGGCGATGATGATGAAGATTAAGCCACCCAAAAGGATGCACGGGCATGAATAGCCCATAAGTGGTGGCCCTTTTAAGCCATTACCAGTATCAAGAGCTGATACTGGAGATCTGTGGAGGTGCGAATGCACCCTGCATGATGGGAGATGTCTCCCTTGTGAATGTGTTAAGATGAAGATGAAGCCACCCAATAGGTGGCACGGGCATGAATTGGTAAGTGGTGGCCCTTTTGAGCCATCACCAGTATCAAGAGCTGATACTGGAGATCTGTGGAGGTGCAAGTGCACTCTGCGTGACGGGAGATGTCTCCCATGAATGTGTCCAAGATGACGATTAAACCATCCAAAAGGTGGCACGGGCATGAATAGCCCGTAAGTGGTGGCCCTTTTGAACCATTACCAGTATCAAGAGCTGATACTGGAGATCTGTGGAGGCGCGACTGCACCCTGCGTGACGGGAGATGTCTCCCAGGAGCACCAACACGATTGATTGATTGATAAAGATTAAGCCTATTACATAGGCATATTATATATATTAACCAGTATTAAAAAGACCTCGTCTTGGCAAGTTGTAAAGGACAGAGGTCTTAAGAAGACCTTGGCAAAACCGACACCTAATAGCCTAAGGACTTCTAACTTCTCCTCCTTGAACTACAGGTTCAAGGAGGAGAAGTTAGAAGTCCTTAGGCAAAGGCAAAGCAACGAGGAGCATTGAAGCGCAGGTAAACTAACGTTCCTGATTGGAACGAAGCGAACTTTGGTTGTGGGAGATTCCCAGGTGAGGTATTTAGACAGAACGTTTTGTGCCAGAGATAAGGGGAACAGGATAAGGATTTGCTATCCGGGAGCTGGTATTGGTGATATTGTTGGAAACATGAAAGATATCATGACAGGAAATGGAAACAAACCCATTATTTGTATTAGTGCAGGGGGTAATGATGTTGGGCGAGTTAGAAGTGAGGAACTAATAACAAGTCACTTGAACTCCAAACCTTTCCATATATCCTAAAAAGAGCGAGAGTAACCCCTGTACACAAATGTGGTGATCTTACAGATGTTAACAACTACAGACCTATATCAATCCTGCCTAACTTGTCACACATTTTTGAAAAACTAATCTACAAGCAGCTTTACTCTTATCTAGCCAAACACAATATACTTAGCCAATATGGCAATCCATCACTCTTTGTAAAATCTCTTGTATGTACCTTACCTAAACAAATATTTGATTTGATTGATTTGAATACAGATTCAAAGGAACAATAGAATTAGGAGCAAGGGAGGAATCCCGATCATATGTGGCATTCTTCCAAGAAAGGGAGTGGGAAATGAATGGATGTCGAGGGCACTTGATGTCAATTGCAGGCTGGAAAGATATTGCAAATCTAATGCAATATCTTTTATAGACAACTGGGAACACTTCTATGGAAGAAATGACATGTATGCTCTGGATGGGGTGCATCTATCGAGGGCTACCAAACATTTGATTTGATTGATTTGAATACAGAGATTCAAAACAATAATAGAAATAGTTAGGAGCAAGGGAGGAATCCCGATCATATGTGGCATTCTTCCAAGAAAGGGAGTGGGAAATGAATGGATGTCGAGGGCACTTCGTGTTTTTTGCAGGCTGGAAAGATATTGCAAATCTAATGCAATATCTTTCATAGACAACTGGGAACACTTCTTTGGAAGAAATGATATGTATGCTCGGGATGGGGTGCATCTATCAAGGGCTGGGGTTGTTGCTGTTGCGAACTCGTTGGAACCAGTGGTTAGAGGTGTTTGTTTGGGTTTAAACTGTTAGTAGATAGTGGTATGGGAATTGATTTGGAGGAAGGAGATAATAAAAGTATATGTTTGGGGGAGAAAGGAATTGGCAAAATGATCATTGAAATTGAAGGGCCTCAAAATAACAATTCACTTAGGGTATATTACACTAACAGTAGAAGTCTAAGAAATAAAATAAACGAATTAAATGCTCTTGTCTGCACAGAAAAAAATAGATATTATCATGCTTACCGAAACATGGATGAATGTACAGGCGATGAGTCACAATAACGTGGCTGAAGTATGTTGACCAATCGGAGTATGATTGATCGGCTGAAGTATGTTGACCAGATCACACACTAGAAGTTGAAGGGACGACGACAGGCAATAAATAGGCAAGAGAGAGCTGAGGAGGGAAGTAAGGTGTAGGGGATAGTAGTAATAATGAGAACTGCAGAGGGCCTATTGGCCCTTACGAGGCAGCTCCTATTATAAGCACCGAATGAGAAGGAGATAGTAATAGGAAAAAGAAGAGGATAGCAAGACAGGAGAAGACAATGAACAGAAAAAGGGGAGAAGAGAGAAAGAAAAGGAAAGAGAAAGAAAGATAAATGGAAGGGGTAAGCTTATGTTAAGTCACGTTTGTTAGAAAGATTAGAGCATTTGAGTATATACTGTGAAAGGGAAGAGTCCACAGCAACAAAGCCAGGACTCAAGTTCATGTTGGGTACATTGTGTATCAGAGCCGATTCTACAAGACGGCGTCTGTGTATAGTAGAAAAGTTAATTTTAAAATATTATTTTCCCGCGTTTGTTCCTTAATGTGTTGCGTAAGAATGCAATCGTCAATTAATTCTAGAAAATCTTCTGCTTCATTATTCCCTGTTTTGTTCAATCAGTTTATTCCACTAAAATTAAAGTTACCCATGACATAAATATTGTTAGAAATATCTAGATGCTCTAGATATTTCATCCCATAGATGATTTGCTTCCATTTTGTCTAAATTTGGTGGCCTATATAAGAACATAAGAACAAAGGTAACTGCAGAAGGCCTATTGGCCCATACGAGGCAGCTCCTATCTATAACCACCAAATCCCACTCATATACATGTTCAACCCGCGCTTGAAACAATCGAGGGACCCCACCTCCACCACGTTACGCGGTAATTAGTTCCACAAATCAACAACCCTGTTACTGAACCAGTATTTACCCAGGTCGTTCCTAAATGATTGATTGATGAAGATTAAGCCACCCAAAAGGTGGCACGGGCATGAATAGCCCGTAAGTGGTGGCCCTTTTGAGCCATTACCAGTATCAAGAGCTGATACTGGAGATCTGTGGAGGCGCAAATGCACCCTGCATGACGGGAGATGTCTCCCTTGTGAATGTGTTAAGATGAAGATGAAGCCACCCAAAAGGTGGCACGGGCATGAATAGCCCGTAAGTGGTGGCCCCTTCGAGCCACCACCAGTATCAAGAGCTGATACTGGAGATCTGTGGAGGCGCGAATGCACCCTGCATGACGGGAGATGTCTCCTTTGTGAATGTGTTAAGATGAAGATGAAGCCACCCAAGAGGTGGCACGGGCATGAATAGCCTGTAAGTGGTGGCCTTTTTGAGCCATTACCAGTATCAAGAGCTGATACTGGATATCTGTGGAGGTGCGACTGCACCCTGCGTGACGGGAGATGTCTCCTGTGGTTCCTAAATCTAAACTTATCCAATTTATACCCATTGTTTCGTGTTCTGTCTTGAGTTGATACTTTTAATACCCTATTAATATCCCCTTTGTTATGTCCATTCATTCACTTGTAAACTTCTATCATGTCACCCCTAACTCTTCGTCTTTCCAGTGAATGCAATTTAAGCTTTATTAATCTTTCTTCATATGAAAGACTTCTAATAATTGGTTCCACGAATCAACAACCTTGTTACCGAACCAGTATTTGCCCAAGACTTTCCTATATCTATACTTATCCAATTTATACCCATTGTTTCGTGTTCTGTCTTGTGTTGATACTTTTAATACCATATGACCATAAGAACAAAGGTAACTGCAGAAGGCCTATTGGCCCATACGACGCAGCTCCTATTTATAACCACACAATCCTACTCATATACATGTCCAACCCAAGCTTGAAACAATCAACTGTTACATAAGAACATAAGAACAAAGGCAATTGCAGAAGACCTATTGGCCATGCGAGGCAGCTCCTATTTATAACCACCCAATCCCACTCATATACATGTACAACCCATGCTTGAAACAATCGAGGGACCCCACCTCCACCATGTTACGCGGCAATTGGATCCACAAATCAACAACCCTGTTACCGAACCAGTATTTACCCAAGTCTTTCCTAAATCTAAAGTTATCCAATTTATATCCATTGTTTCGTGTTCTGTGTTGTGTCGATACTTTTAATACCATATTAATATCCCCTTTGTTATGTCCATTCGTCCACTTGTAAACCTCTATCATGTCTCCCCTAACTCTTCGCCTTTCCAGTGAATGCAACTTAAGCTTTGTTAATCTTTCTTCATATGAAAGATTTCTAATTTGGTGAATTAACTTAGGCATCCTACGCTGGACACGTTCAAGTGAATTTATATCAATTCTATAATACGGCGACCAAAACTGAACTGCATAATCTAAATGGGGCCTAACCAGAGCATGATATAGAAATAATGGAAGGATCATATGTGGCATAGGATCCCAATCATATGTGGCATTCTTCCAAGAAAGGGAGTTGGAAATGAATGAATGTCGAGGGCACTTGGTGTCAATTGCCGGCTGGAAAGATATTGCAAATTTAATGCAATATCTTTCATAGACAACTGGGGACACTTCTATGGAAGAAATGAAATGTATGCTCGGGATGGGGTGCATCTTTCGAGGGCTGGGGTTGTTGCTGTTGCGAACTCGTTGGAACCATTTATTAGATGCATTTGTTTGGGTTTAAACTGTTAGTAGATAGTGGTATGGGAATTTATAGGGAGGAAGGAGGTAATAAAAGTATGTGTTTGAGGGAGAAAGGAATTGTCAAAATTATCAGGGAAAGAGAAGGCTCTCAAAATAACAATTCACTTAGGGTATATTACACTAACAGTAGAAGTCTAAGAAATAAAATAAACGATTTAAATGCCCTTGTCTGCACAGAAAAAATAGATATTATCGCGCTTACCGAAACGTGGATGAATGTAGAAAATAAAGAACTATTAGCTGAATATCAAAAAATGGATTTAAACTATTTAAGAACATAAGAATAAAGGTAACTGCAGAAGGCCTATTGGCCCATACGAGGCAGCTCCTATCTATAACCCCCCCAATCCCACTCATATACTTGTCCAACC
The DNA here is from genome assembly GCF_040958095.1 of Procambarus clarkii. Taxonomy (NCBI): domain Eukaryota; kingdom Metazoa; phylum Arthropoda; class Malacostraca; order Decapoda; family Cambaridae; genus Procambarus; species Procambarus clarkii. The sequence continues at coordinate 53,408,664 of NC_091157.1, forward strand.
CCCGCTTGAAACAATAGAGGGACCCCACCTCCACCACGTTAGACGGTAATTGGTTCCACAAATCAACATCCCTGTTACCGAACCAGTATTTACCCAAGTCTTTCCTAAATCTAAACTTATCCAATTTATACCCATTGTTTCGTGTTCTGTCTTGTGTTGATACTTTTATTACCCTATTAATATCTTCTTTGTTATGTCCATTCTTCTACTTGTAAACCTCTATCATGTTACCACTAACTCTTCGCCTTTCCAGTGAATGCAATATAAGCTTTGTTATTCTTTCTTCATATGAAAGATTTCTAATTTGGGGAATTAACTTAGTCATCCTACGTTGGACACGGTCAAGTGAATTTATATCCATTCTATAGTATGGCGACCAAAACTGAACTGCATAACCTAAATGGGACCTAACCAGAGCAAGATGAAGAACCACACCAGATGTCTTGTTACTAACGCTTCGATTAATAAATCCTAGTGTCCTATTTGCCTTATTATGAACATTCATGCATTGATCCTTTTGTTTTAAATTCTTACTTATCATAACTCCTAGATCCCTTTCGCAATTCGACTTCTCAATCTCAACACCATCTAGCTCGTATCTTGTAACTCTTGATCATCATTATCACATGAATGATATTATGACAGGAAATGGGAACAAACCCATTATTTGTATTAGTGCAGGGGGTAATGATGTTGGACGAGTTAGGAGTGAGGAACTAATACAGAGATTCAGGACAGCCATTGAATTAGTTAGGAGCAAGGGAGGAATCCCGATCATATGTGGCATTCTTCCAAGAAAGGGAGTGGGAAATGAATGAATGTCAAGGGCACTTGGTGTCAATTGCCGGCTGGAAAGATATTGCAAATCAAATGCAATATCTTTCATAGACAACTGCGAACACTTCTATGGAAGAAATAAAATGTATGCTCGTGATGGGGTGCATCTATCGAGAGCTGGGGTTGTTGCTGTTGCGAACTCGTTGGAAGAAGTGGATAGAGGTGTTTGTTTGGGTTTAAACTGTTAGTAGATAGAGGTATGGGAATTGATTTGGAGGAAGGAGATAATAAAAGTATGTATTTGTGGGAGAAAGGAATTGGCAAAATGATCAGGGAAAGAGAAGGGCCTCAAAATAACAATTCACTTAGGGTATATTACACTAACAGTAGAAGTCTAAGATATAAAATTAACTAATTAAATGCTCTTGTCTGCACAGAAAAAATAGATATTATTGCACTTACCGAAACGTGGATGAATGTAGAAAATAGAGAACTATTAGCTGAATATCAAATAAATGGATTTAAACTATTTCACACAGATAGATATATTAGACGAGGATGAGGAGTAGCCATATATGTTCGGGACAATTTGAAATGTAGTCTCAAAGAGGGAATCAAAACTAAGCCACACACAGAAACTATTTGGATAGAATTAAACGAAAAAGCAAATAATATTATAATAGGAGTTATATATAGGCCACCAAATTTAGACAGAAAGGAAGCAAAGCATCTATGGGATGAAATATCTAGGGCATCTAGATCTAACAGTAGTTACGTCATGGGTGACTTTAATTTTAGTGGAATAAACTGGTTGAACAAAACAGGGAATAGTGAAGCAGAAGATTTTCTAGAATTAATTGACGATTGCTTTCTTACGCAACACATTAAGGAACCAACACGGGAAAATAATATTTTAGATTTAGTGTTAACTAACAGGGAAACACAAATTAATGACATCGAAATAGGGAATGAGCTAGGGAACAGTGATCACAAAGAAATCAGATTTAGCATAGAATGGAATAGACCTGTAGGAGAAAATTCTGTTAAAGTGCCAGATTTTCGAAAAGCTGATTTTAATAGCCTAAGAATTTTTTTGGGTCAAATTGATTGGAAAGTCTTGGGTATGGGCTGGGGGCCGGTTTTGGAGCGAGACATGAACCCAGCGATAGGTGACATAAATGGGGATTTCGATATGAATTCAATATATAACTTATTTAAGAATATTCTAAACAAAGCACAGGAACGTAGTATACCATACAAATTTAATAGATCGAATACCAATGACCCAAAGTAGATAACAAAGAATTTGAAGAACCTTATAGGTAAAAAGACAGCTTGGTACAAAAGGATTAAGAATGGGGAAGTCAGTTTAGAACAGGAATTCATACAACTGGTTAGAAATGTTAAAAGAGAGATTAGGAAAGCCAAAAGAAACTATGAATTTCGAACAGCAGAGCAAACAAAGTCAAATCCTAAAATTTTTTTTTCAGTTATATAGAACTAAGACTAGGGAAAGGATAGGTCCGTTAAAATCTGAGACAGGTCAAATAACGGATAATGACAAGATGAGTAGTATTTTTAACAAATATTTTATATCTGTATTTACTAAAGAGGAACTTAACAATATGCCTTAAGCCGAACAAGTCTATGTGGGTGGGGACGAGGACAGGTTGACGAGTTTAGCAGTTACCAGGGAGGATGTTCTTAAACAAATACTAAAACTCAAACCAAACAAATCCCCAGGGCCGGATGAAGTGTTTGCCAGGGTGCTTAAAGAATGCAAAGAGGAGCTTTGTGACCCACTGTCAACCATATTTAATAAATCAACAGAGTGCCAGAGTTTTGGAAAGTAGCTAATGTGCTACCAATTTTTAAGAAAGGAGATAGATCACTTGCGTCAAACTATCGGCCAATTAGCCTAACGTCTATTGTGGGAAAGTTACTTGAACCAATAATTGCAAATGCAATTCGTCTCCATCTTGAAAAACATAAATTAATAAATGAGTCGCAACATGGTTTTGCAAATGGCCATTCATGTTTAACAAATTTGCTAACTTTTTGTTCCAGCATAGTTGAGGCAGTTGATAGTGGTAAGGATTGTGATGTTGTGTACCTTGAATTTAGCAAAGCTTTTCATACAGTGCCACATGAAAGACTAATTAAAAAAAATAGAATCTCATGGTATTGGGGTGCTATATTACGTTGGATTAGGGCATGGCTATTCCAAAGGAAACAGAGAGTTAGTATAAATGGGGTTTAGTCAGAGTGGGATAATGTTGTTAGTGGAGTACCTCCATGCCCTGTCCTGGGACCTCTGTTGTTTATAATATATAAATATATGATTTAGATTCAGGTTTGAGTAGCAACATTTGCAAATTTGCCGATGATACGAAAATCGGTAGGGAAATTAATTCGGAGGAGGACTCACTATCACTTCAAGTTGATCTAGATAGGGTTTTGAAATGGTCAAAGGATTGGCAAATGCAGTTTAATGCTGATAAATGTAAAGTTCTGAGGCTAGGTAATGATGATAGAGTTACAAGATACGAGCTAGATGGTGTTGAGATTGCGAAGTCGGATTGCGAAAGGGATCTGGGAGTTATGATTAGTAAGAATTTAAAACAAAAGGATCAATGCATGAATGTTCGTAATAAGGCGAATAGGGCACTGGGATTTATTAATCGAAGCGTTAGTAACAAGACACCTGGTGTGGTTCTTTAGCTATATCTTGCTCTGGTTAGGCCCCATTTAGATTATGCAGTTTTGGTCGCCATATTATAGAATGGATATAAATTCACTTGAACGTGTCCAACGTAGGATGACTAAGTTAATTCCCCAAATTAGAAATCTTTCATATGAAGAAAGATTAACAAAGCTTAAGTTGCATTCACTGGAAAGGCGAAGAGTTAGGGATGACATGATAGAGGTTTACAATGTTTCCGATTGCATTGATAAATAAATTTTTCATAGACTTTGATATATTTTCATTTTGATTGAATTATTTTGTGTGACATTGCCTTGGAATTGAGCTGCGTTGTTTGCCATAGTGTTCATTTTGTGTGTATAGTTTATTTGTTTCTTTTTTCATTTTTCTTATTTTTCAGTGCAATTGGTGGTGAAATTGAGCTGTGTAGATTGATCGACTTTTGAATTGAAATATTTCGTTAGTATTTTTTGGTTTGGTTTTGAAAACAAGAAATTGGAAAATACGTTTATTTCACAGCTGCAAATCTGCTACAGACAGCTATGAATCCACCAGCTACAACGGTTACTGCTTTCTTCATGTTATGTCAAAATGACGCATTTGCAAAAAGACTGCTGTATTCAGAAGTGTCTACATATTACACGTGGAATGCCAGTAGAAAATCATTTGAACGACGCAATGGAGGAAAGTGAGTCGACAGACAACCTTGCATATTCAAATAAACTATGATAGGCAGACATCCCCCATGCATCCCAATCAAGATGAATGCTTCTTTCTTCGCATGCTGTTGGTAAATGTGCCTGGATCAACGTCTTCCAGCAATTGAGATTTGTCAACGGCGTTACACATGCCACTTTCCGTAGTGCATGTCAACCTCTGAATAATTGGAGAACGACCGACACTAGGATGTATGCATATTGCATATCAATATGCAAACAATATACGACACTAGGATTGTATGCATATCATATTGACCACCGGCTCTCCTTCATCTCCAACAGAGATATGGAGGAAATATAAATTGCACATGGCTGAAGATATTGTACATCGAATACACAAAGAAAATTCAAATATGAACATCGATTTCACAGTAGAAATCTACAACGAAGCGTTGATGATTGAAGATTTGTGCTTAGAAATCGCGAACAAAGTTCTCAAGCAATTTGAAATGCCATTACCGAATCGATCTGCTGCTGCTTCGTTCGATGTAGAATTGCGTCGTGAACAAAGTTATAACACGGGTGATCTGTGGTCGTATGTGTAATCAAATATTCCTAATCTAACGCTTAAGCGAAAAGGCATTTACAATTAAATAATTCAAATTGTCAATAATGGGCTTGAGAAAATTTTCTTAGATACGCCAGGAAGAACTGGAAAACCTTTCTAATTAGATTGATTTTGGCAGCATTTCGATCCCAAAATGACATAGCCTTAGCTCTTGCATCGTCCGGAATAGCTGCAACATTGCTATCAAGTGGAAGAACTGATACCTCGGCTTTGAAATTGCCATTGAACATGCAATTCATTGAAACTCCCATGTGCAACATTTCCAAAGAATTTAGCACACGAACATTACAAAATTATTCAGCGTAACATTCAAAGCGAGGCAGTCACATACAAGTCCGTCGACACTGTTGAGGAAGCAGATGAAGCGGTTAATTATCCAACAAAATTTTTGAATACACTCATCTGCCAGGGATACCATCAAACGTACTGCAATTGAAAATCGGCGTGCCAATTATCATGTTGCGAAATATCAACCAGCCAAAACTTTGCAATGCCTTGCGGCTTGCAGTAAAAAAAATTATTCAGCGTCGTCGTAGAAGCAACAATCTTGACAGGACGTTTCAAAAGTGAAGATGTCCTAATTCCTCGCATTCCTATGATTCCAACAGATATGCCATTTCAATTTAAGAGATTGTAATTTCAATTCGATTGGCGTTTGCAATCACCATCAACAAAGATCAGGGCTAATCTTCAGAATTGTACAGTTTATATCTAAACACGGATTGATTCCCACATGGACAATTATATTTTGCGTGTTCTAGAGTCGGCAAACCAGACAGTCTCTATATCTCCACAGACAATGGAGCAACAAAAAAATATTGTATACCCACAAGCATTGTAAAATTAAACATATTAGAAACGTGCGCTTCCCCTTTTCTTTCTTTCCCACTTACCCAGACTGAGCCACAGCAACGCGTGGCAGGTACTGCTATTAATTACTAAACTGAAATGGAAGTTTGTTACAAAAAGTGAACTAGTTACTTAAAGAATTGTATTTTGCAATATATAATAAATGATAATGCGAGTTTTGATTGTAAATAACTTAGTGAACTTGTACTATTGTATGAAGAAAGTTATTTTATGAGTTTTCCATTGAAGCATAAGTTTATTAGTACATAAAGTTGTAAATGCTTTTTTTTTGATATATCGTATTTCTTAAAAAGTTCTTTGAGGCTTCAACACGTCTTGTCTTAGAAAGTTTAGCACAGACTTTGGTTTATTTATGTCTTGGAAAGTTGCCCTTGACTACTTGTTTATTGAATGAAAGACAATGTTTGTTATAGAGAGAGTTATATGTAATGTTTGATGACTATTCTCGATGTTTAAGAAATTACACACAGAAATCACAATTGTGTGATGCATCAAATGAACAAATCCACAAGGGCCATGACGAGGATTCGAACCTGCGTCCAAGAGCATTCCAGACGCTGCCTTAATCGACTGAGCTACGACATGGTCTAAAGAGTTGAAACCAAAGTTCTACTGAACTTACTGGATCCTGCAGCCTCTCCGAAGCACAAACCAGGGTTTTACACAATTCTCCCATGCACTCGAGTTGTGTCAATAGGCCATTCTCCCTCTTCGCCCTTACTTCATTACACACAGAAATCACAGTTGTGTGAGGCATCAAATGAAGAAATCCACAAGGACCGTGACGAGGATTCGAACCTGCGTCCGAGAGTATCCCAGACGCTGCCTTAATTGACTGAGCTACGACATGGTCAAAAGAGTTGAAACCGAAGTTCTACTGAACTTACTGGATCCTGCAGCCTCTCCGAGGCACAAACCAGGGTTTTATACAACTCTCCCATGCACTCGAGTTATGTCAATAGGCCGTTCTCCCTCTTCGCCCTTACTTCATTACACACAGAAATTAGAAATCACAACTCTTTTGACCATGTCGTAGCTCAGTCGATTAAGGCAGCGTCCGGTTTGCTCTCGGATGCAAGTTTGAATCCTCATCACGTCCCTTGTGGATTTGTTCATTTAATGTATCACGCAATTGTGATTTCTGTGTGTAATGAAGTAAAGGAGAAGAGGGAGAACGGCCTATTGACATAGCTCGAGTGCATGAGGGAGTTGTTTAAAACCTTGGTTTGTGCTTCGGAGAGGCTGCAGGATCCAGTAAGTTCAGTAGAACTTCGGTTTCAACTCTTTTGACCATGTCGTAGCTCAATCGATTAAGGAAGCATCTGGGATGCTCTCGGATGCAGGTTCGAATCCTCGTCACGGCCCTTGTGGATTTGTTCCTATAAGAGATTAACTTTTTTTACTCTGAGAGTATTCTTTTATGTTGATATACGACAGAGAGAGTATTCCTAATGTTTTTGAGAGTGTCATTGGCGAATGAAGATTCTTTGAAAGTATCATTTTGATGTATAAAGTCGTGTAAAAGAGTGCCAATGACAATTAAAATGAGCATGGAAGATAGTAATGATGTATAGGATTGAATTTTTACTGCATAAAGTTGTCGTAGAAAGGCGTATTTATTATGTAAACATCTTTTGGATAAGTGGATAGAAACTCTGTATGTGTATTTTTGTCAACATCATTTGGATAAGATGGATAGACAATTCTTGATACATATTTATTTTTGTAAACATCGTTTGGAGAAGTGGATAAAGAACTCTGGATGCGTATTTATTTTTATAAACACCACTTGGGTACGTGGATAGACAACTCTGGATGTGAATTTATTTTTGTAAACATCATTTGGATAAGTGAATAGACAACTCTTTACACACATTATTTATTTGAACAGCTACATTAGGTGTAAGGAAACGGTTATCCAAATCTCGTTTTATGAGTCCATATAAATAATACACATACAATACTTTTAAACACGACACACGGACATCATCAACTAACAGACTATGAGAACAGATACATAGGAGACATGATTGGTTAAGTTAATGAATGTATATTAAGGGGGCGTCTGGTTATTATAATGAAAGTTGTTCAATGTCAACCAATATTATTTTTCCAGTTGTATATGAAAAGTGCTTAAATTGTCCCAAGTTTCAGTACTGCAGCGTAAATAGAAAGGGAGTTTTTTTTTTTTTTTTTTTTTTGAACGTTTTTTACACATTTTCAAGTTCACACTTCAGAACACACGTTTCAGATAAAATTATTCTGTGACACTTTTCTGACACATTAGCATATAATAAAGGATTTGGGGATTTAGAATTTCCAAAACATCTTTAGTTTTCCTAATACAAATGTTCAAAGTTCCCCAAAATTTTTGTGCAAATATGGCATGTTTATTGCTATTATAAAATCAATAAATGAACTTAGAGAAAAATGAAAGCCCCCCAATGTAGAGACATGCCCTCCACATATACTGTGTAAGTTTCATGTAAATTGAATAAAAAAAGAATGAGTTTTGTAAACGTTTGTGTCAATTGAAAAAAAAACAGAAATGAATAAAGTCTAAGGTTCTAAAATCTGTGGCTGGGGTTGACATCAACCAATTTTCTCCAAAATTGGCATCCTTACAGATAGGCTTACGTACAGTCAGGTGTGTAAGTTTGATGCAAATCGCCCCAAAAAAAATGAGAAAAAAAAAATATTTAAAAAAAAAAAAGAAAAAAAAATCCTTTTTTTTTTTTTTTCCTTAAATTTTTTTTCCAATTAAACTAATAATAATATTTGTTTAATATATGCTATTGTGATAGCAAAGAGTTGTAGTTATGATTTCAGTTGACACTTTTGATTGATAATCGATTTTGACCATTTTTGCATAATTTTCACAACTACTTCAATATTTTTTTTCTCCCTTCCTATTTATGCTACAATGCTGAAACGTGGACCAGATGAAACACTTTTCATATAGAACTTGTCAAAAAAGTTTGATTGAAATCGAATGAGTTTTCATTTTTGCATTTTTTGACCCAGATGCCAACCAGACGCCCCCTTAAATAGTAATAATACACATACGTACTTTAAAAGATCTGAGACACTTCGTTTAAAACAATATGTAGTGTCTGACGCAGTTTCACAATTAAATTTGGGGGAATTGATATATCAAGTGCTTTGTAACTAACTAAAATATACAATTTAAACCAGCTAATGATTAGTTACTGAAAGAAAGAAATAAACAAAAAAAATTTGATAATGAAAATAGACTGAATTGAACATGTATTGAAAAAGTTTTGAACATGTAATAAATATAAATATCGAAATGAGGTTTTTATACTGACTAGTTATCAAGAGTGTAGTGTGTAGAGTGTAGTGTGTGTTGTGTATAGAGAGTGTGAGACAGAGAGAGAGAGAGAGAGAGTGTGTGTGTGTGTGTGTGTGTGTGTGTGTGTGTGTGTGTGTGTGTGTGTGTGTGTGTGTGTGTGTGTGTGTGTGTGTAGTAGTGTGTGTGTAGTGTGTGTGTGTGTGTGTGTGTAGTAGTAGTAGTGTGTGTGTAGTGTGTGTGTGTAGCAGTGTGTGTGTAGTGTGTGTGTGTTTGTGTGTGTGTGTAGTGTGTGTGTGTGTAGTGTAGTGTGTATGTAGAGTCTAGTGCATGTAGGTAGTGTGTGTGTGTGTAGTGAGTGTGTAGAGTGTAGTGTAGTGTGTGTATGAATTCAGTGTGTAGTGTGTGTAGAGTGTAGAGTGTAGTGTGTATAGAGTGTAGTATTTAGTGTGTAGAGTGTAGAGTATTGTGTCTTTGTGTCTAGTGTGTGGAGTGTAGCGTGTGTAGTGTACTGTGTATGTAGAGTGTAGTGTGAGTGTATGTAGTGTGCAGAGTGTAGTGTGTGTGTGTAGTGCGTAGAGTATAGTGTAGTGTGTTTATGTAGTGAGTGTGTAGAGTGTAGTGTGTGTTGAGTGTAGTATATGTGTGTGTGGGGTCACGTGTGCAAGCCGCTGTGAGCAAATTATATACAAACCTTGATGACTGGCAGGCCTAGCTGTCGGTCCTAAAGATCTCCTTAGTGCATGCGAGACACATTAACGAAATGAAGACGCTGATTCATCCGTTGACAGATATCAACGCTCATCGTCATGCCCCTACCTATTCTTTCAGCCAACAAGAATAACACTAATATTTATTTTGTGAGTGTTATATTAAAAACCGTCTAAGACAGTCCATATTTTAAAAATGGGCGGGGGTGAAGCAAGGTGTCGAGAGGCGATGCATACCTTAATGACACGTGTCTACCTTGATAACCCAGAATGAAGAGTCACCCAATTAACCCAGCAGGGGACTTTGCCGACCCGTTAAGAAAGTAACCATATTTAATTCATTAAATACAGTGACCGGGCATTGATTGGGCATGGAGGCGCGGCACGGTGAGGGCATGTAGGAGTGGCGCGGTGCGGGCATGGAGGGGTGACCTTTGAGGTACAGCACAGTGCGGGCATGGAGACGCGGTCATGGAGGTGTGGCATGGTCATGGAGGCACGGCATGGTCATGGAGGCGCCACCCACCTGACTGTGGGAAGTGCGGTACCCCAACCCACCAAACCATCCTAGGCAAATCGTTGATGCTCAAGCACCATGAACATCTGTTATCTATCCACACAACACCCATCTCCACTGATTCAGTGAGGGAGCCTCTACAGTACATAATCAAGAGGGTTGGAGGTTGTCTGAAAACCACACATATTACCCAGGGACAACCGGAAACCATTCCCCAGATTATCACTCATCCATCATTTATATGTCTTCCCCATTCCACCAGTGAAGGGGACGGTTGGCAAAACAAATCTATATTTTTTTTAAACATACATTTTCAATATATTTCCAATCCCTTGAGGTTAACCACTAAACACTCATCAGGACCATGCAATTAATCACACTCATTCATCGAACTTTATCTCATCCATTTCATCGTGTAGGGGGACACTCTACACCACATAAGCTCACATTAAAAGACCATGGGTAACCGGAAAACCACACCCGGGTCACACAATTATCAATCCTCATCCATACGTCACCTATCTCATCCATCTGCGACTTGCACTGGTCTACGAGCAAGAGTTTCTAAAATATATTAGTTACCCCTAAAAACTCACTTCGAGAGTGAGAAGGAAATCGGGAAAATACCCCCCTTGGATCATGCGATTATCACTTCTCACTATCTCTCATCCATCTCAGAAATGGAGAAGACCCTTGTAGTTATGGACAAAACCAGCGGAAAATTCACCTGAAGCTGACTTCCCAGTCCATGAAATCGCATCCGGACAGCTGCATCTAAACGGAAGGGAATATACATCAACGAGTGCTTAACTAGCTTTTTTATGCAGACAAGTATAGACCCAGAACTAAACCTCTTATCCACTATCTATGACAATCATCACTTTAATGATCTAAATTGCAGATATTTTGCAGCACATGATGTAAACAATGTATTAACACATAATCACAATATCTCTGTAATCAACTTGAACGTTAGATCCCAAGGTAAACACTTCGATGATGTTAGTGCCTTGACTGAAACCATTGACAACAAATTCCCTTCTATTATTCTTACTCAAACATGGTTGAAAGAGGATACTACTCAACTCTTTAACATGCCTAACTACTCGTCAATTCACAACTGTCGTCAAATTCAGAGAGGTGGTGGCACTGCTCTTTACTACCACCAAGAACTAACATGCTTAAAAGTAATTAGAACTAGAGACTGCTGTAGGGAGTATATCTTCGCCAGCTTCAGAGTCAAGGGTGCCGAGTCTGTCCTGTCTGTGGGTGCAGTCTATAGAATTCCTAACACTGATGTATCCGAATTCAGCTCAAACCTTAGAAATCTAATACTCGATAACAGACTGAACAAAAACCATCTAATTATCGCAGGGGACTTTAATATTGACCTCTGCGAGCCTGAACACCCTACTGCTGTTAGCGTCCTCAACTGTATGAATTCCTGCTTCCTCATACCCTTAATCACTAGACCTACTAGAATCACTGATAGTACATCCACGACTCTGGATCACATCTGGACAAACATAACCTCTCCGCTTACTTCAGGTATAATCACCGATAGCACTACAGACCATTACCTCACATTTCTCTTAACTAACATTAGCAAACCACCTCTAGAGTCAAGAGAGTTAAGTTTTAGGCTGCACAATGAAACTGCTATAGACAATTTTATAACTGCTGCTGATAATGTCAACTGGGAGTCCGAGTTAGGTAACATAGGGGACATCAACCTAGCAGTGCAATCTTTTCTTCAAAAAACTCTTAGCCTTTATAACACCCACTGTCCTATGCTTACAAAACAAGTCACAATCAAAAGGCTTAAGAATCCCTGGCTTACAAAGGGAATACTTAAATCCATTAATAAAATACATGACCTTGAGAAGAAGTATAGGTTAGGAATTGTCTCCAAAGAATTCTCAAGGAATTACTCGTTATTGCTATCTAAGATAATTAGACGAGCCAAAACTTAATACTACAAAGATAAATTTACCCAAATAAAGAGCAACATTAAAAAAACTTGGAGCACAATTTCACAAATATTGGGATCAAAGAAGATTTTAAATAACAAACCAACACTCCTGTCCAATAACGATGGTCAGCTTTCAGCCTCAGATTCTGCTATGGAGTTCAATAGGTTCTTCTCTTCCACTGGGTCATCCCTTGCAAATGATATTCCATCTTCCAGTACTGATGTTCAGGACTATCTTACAGGTAACTATCCACAGTCTCTGTACTTAAAGCCTATTAATTCCACTGACGTCAATGAGATAATCCTTTCCCTTAAAACCAAGTCTACTGCGCTTGAGGAGATACCAACTTTAATTTACAAAAAAGCCTCCAGAACTTTAGCCCCTGCTATTGCATTGCTCTTTAACAAGTCACTTGAACTCCAAACCTTTCCAGATATCCTAAAAAAAACGAGAGTTACCCCTGTACACAAATGTGGTGATCTCACAGATGTTAACAACTACAGACCTATATCAATCCTGCCTAACTTGTCAAAAAATTTTGAAAAACTAATCTACAAGCAGTTTTACTCTTATCTAGCCAAACACAATATACTTAGCTCTTGCCAATATGGCTTCAGACCCAAAAAAAGCACTAATGATGCACTTATTAGTATGATTAACTTGATTCATGCAGCTCTTGATAAAAATGAGTTCCCTGTTGGGTTATTTGTGGACCTGCATAAGGCTTTTGACACATTCAACCACCAAAACCTTCTTAAATTACATCATTATGGAGTCAGAGGACACTCCCTGCAATACCTCAAATCCTACCTTACTGACAGGCTCCAGTATGTTTCTGTGAATAACTCAATTTCTCCCACCCTACTTTTCAACATTGGTGTTCCTCAGGGCAGCATACTTGGCTTTCTCCTCTTTCTCATCTACATTAATGACCTTCCAAATGCCTCCCAACACCTCAAACCAATTCTATTTGCTGACGACACAACCTTCATTTACTCCAGTCCTGACCCCCTTGCTCTAAATGCCACAGTAAATACTGAGCTAAAGAAAGTTCATCTTTGGCTAACTGCCAACAAACTCACCCTTAACATTGACAAAACTTTCTATATTCTGTTTAGCAATAAATCCTTTAATCAAATAAATCTCAAAATAAACAATACCCAAATTTGTAACAAATTAGATGGAAAATTCCTTGGCATTCTCATTGACCACAAGCTGAATTTCCAGGGACATATTCTAAATATATCAAAAAAAGTTTCAAAAACTGTTTGCATTCTTTCTATGATCAGATATTATGTACCCCGCCCTGCCCTGGTGACTATTACTCCCTCATCTATCCATATCTCAACTATGGTATTTGTGCTTGGGGTTCTACTACCCAAAATCATTTACGTCCTCTAATTACTCAACACAAAGCTGCTATTAGGACAATATCCAACTCTGGCCCCAGACATCACTCGGCTCCTACTCAAATCTCTGAATATGTTAGATATTAAGTCACTGCACATTCTCTCATGTGTATTATACATATATAAAACGCTGAACTGTAATGCCAATCCTGACCTCAAAAGCTTCATAGAAGGCTGTAATAGAACCCATGAGCACCACACAAGAAACAAATACAGTTTTGATATTCCTAGAGTACGACTTAATCAAACTAGAAATGCTCTACAAATCAAGGGACCCAGAATGTGGAATGACCTTCCCAACCATGTTAAAGACTGTACCTCTCCCAACCAGTTTAAGATAAAAACGAAGCTATACCTATTAAATTCCCTGTAACCTACTTTACCCCTCTATTGTCAACCAATGTCTGTTTTTTTTTTAATGACGCTGTTTGTCGACCGAATTGTATTTGTGCTGTTTTTCAGCCATATTCCCCCCTTTTTATCTCTTTTTTTATTTGTTCTCAACTCATTTTATTCTTTATGCTCAATTAGTAATAAGCTTTAGTCATTTGAGTTTTTCATGCCCGAAACGCTTTGCGTAATAGTGGCTTTAGGCATTGTATGTACTAGCGCTATCTATAAATCCATCACTCTTTGTAAAATCTCTTGTATGTATGTACCTTACCTAAATAAACATTTGATTTGATTTGATTTGATTTATATATCCCCCATACCGGCTTCAAGAGTGACACCTTCAATCACGCCTCTCATACGACACCAGTTTACAGAAGGGTTTAGACACTCACTATTACAGAAGGATATCAAGAGTGAGACCTTCAGTCACACATTTCATATGACACCAGTGTGCTCTCACTATTACAGAGGCTTCAAGAGTGACACCTTCAGTCACGCCTCGCATACGACACCAGTTTGCACTCATGAAGGTTCCTCCTCTCAGGCTGTCCTTAATGGACCCTGCCATTACCAAGGGTCAAAGGTGGACCCCATTTGACACACACACACGTCCCAGAACTAAGAGGCATGAGTTAAGAGGAAAGGCTGCAGGAAATGCACCTTACGATGTGGGATATTTGGGTTTGATTCTGATTAATTAATAATTAAAGTAGTAAATTAAATTACGAAGGACCACCCGCTTTTAAAGTAAAGAGGGAAACTGAGAATTTCAGATCATTAGATAAAATTCTAGAGAAAACCAGTGACTATGGATATGACTAGAAAGTATGATCATAAGAATAATTAATGGGCTGTATTATTAAAAAACCAAACCTCAAACACCTACATTGGGGGGTTATTACTGGAGGTCAGTACGTCCAGGAATCAGCGTGGTTCGTTCACTAATTCAATTAATAATAATCTAATCCTATAAATAATGTTGAATATAATATTATTCATACAAAGAAGAACATGAATATGAGCATAATAATGAGTTACAGTAAATCACACATTATGTTGAACATTCTGAATGTATCAAATTACTAAAATATAGGAAAAAGAAATAAGCCTTAGCTTGTAGTAGGTTCCTTTAGATAACTCTGGAAGTCCTCTTAATCTCCAAGTCTGGCACATTGACGAATGGCACGATTAACATGGAGAAGGCAGCATGAGGAATCCGTCTCTCAAGCTGCAAGATAAATAACTACCAGTAGCAATTGATTTAACTACTCAATCCATATTCAAGATTATTGATATCTACAGATAGAATTCTAATCACCTGTTATTAGGTGTTATCGTGCCGCGTGACGTGCAATCACCCCGCTATTAATACACTTATAAATGATGCATCAAATAAAAAGTACTTAGCTGTGGGCACTGTGTAAGTATTAAGATTGCCGTAATTACGCATCCCAAGTTCCGGTGAACCTATCTTGGATTGATGCGTTTCAAGCTGGCTGATCACGTGTCGTCAGGAACCAAGTCTAGGGGTCCCTTATTTAACACCAGCACTAGTTGAAGATACTATCTGCAAGGTTGTTCACGCCTCACAGTGGCGGCTTTCATCTGTGGATGGACACACGTGTCCTATTTACTGGACAATGGCGTCTTTTGTGAGTACGGTAAGCGTAGCTTTGCCTCCTTCTGGCCTTGCACGTGTCCGCTTCCCGACTGAGGATGGCGTCCCCCAACCCACGCCCAGTCGACGTTCACAACACAAATTATTGGCATGAACATTAATATTTCTCGCATTCGCGCTTGAAACTCTAAAGACTGGACAGGTTTATTATTTAGAGGAACGGAATATTATTATTTAACTATTTAAGAATAGTAAAGATATAAGGGAGAGGAATTAATGTCTCCCCATAGCATTCATTGATGACGTTACCTCTATCGCGAGGTAAACGTTTTGATTCTAAAGCTCTATTCGGCTTTTAGTTAGAGAACCATTCGTCTGCAATCAGTTGCCATACAGAATGCTTTAATTATGGAGAATCGTATTTAATTCTCACACAAATTGTATATAATGTGTTTTACTGTAAAGAAATCTGACGCAATACTGGCGTCAGGTGACGTGAGAATTCTAGCCTAATGCACAGATGAATTATTAGTACAGGAGAATTCTACGAGTTGTTAATTTTACTTACTACAATATTAATATGGTTAGTAATAAGTAATGAGAATACAACAATGCTGTATTCGATGTTGGAAATATCCAACATAACTCCGGGGGGGGATTCCCAGGGTCGCAGTGTACTGTGTTGTACTGACCTATCCCGAAGTGATATTAAGATTAACACATTAGTATGTTAGTAGGTTAGTATGTTAGTACACACATAACGAACGTCCCGGATTTATCAAGGACTTACAAGAATTTGAGTCTTGTTATTCACATGTCAACTGAAACATGTTGTTTGTAGCCTACACAATATTTATAAATTTAACTCTCCTAATTTAAACTAACATAATCTACAGTGATGCCATATCTTGGGTCATAGTGACGTGTAATGTTTTGTTACGTGATATCACATCGTAGTATCAGCACAGTTTCCTTAGTGGGAAATGAAGGAAATTATTCTTCTTCAGAGTTATAATAGGCTCGCAAATTCCGCCTACATTGTTGAGCTGCAGCTCTAGTGGGACGGTTGCTTGGAGGAACAAATTCACTGTCCTCTGAAATTACTGGGGAAGCTGGATCTGACTGATATTCTTGTTCAGTCAGTTCTAGGGGAACCAGCTTCTCTAAAGTTTTTAGAGTAGTGTTGCCCTTGCACAAGACTTTAACCACTCTTAGGACACCTTGTCGATCTGGGGGGATGGTGACGATTTTTCCTATAGGCCACTCGGACCTTGGCCCATCACTGTCGACTAGTACAAGGTCTCCAGGTTTTAATTGTACCTTATTGTAAGGACTCGAAGCTCCGTAGTGGTATTCTCGTAGAGCTGTGAGGTATTCTCGAGTCCACACCTCATTCCACCTGTTGATAACTCTAGAAAGATGTTGGTAGCTTTCCACCAAGTCTCCTCTGGTCACATGGGATGGGTCTACAGGGTCCTCTTCGGTTAAGGGGATGAGAGGGCTCAGTAGACCTCCATGGATCAAGTGAGAGGGGCTCAGTGGTTCTCTCTGGGTGTAATCATCAGACAGGTAGGTGATCGGACGGTTATTGACTCGCGCCTCGATTTCCACAACAATAGTTTGGAGTTCTGAGTAACTGACCCTTTGTCGGTGCAACGTTTTCCTTAGACATCTTTTGACTGTGCCTACCATTCGCTCATAGAACCCACCTTGCCAAGGGGCTCTTGGTGCTATGAATTTCCAGTGACATTGTCTTCTTTGTAAGACTGATTGCACTTCAGGGTGGTTCCAGACTTCTCGTAGACAACTTTCTCCCGCTACAAAATTAGATCCGTTGTCTGATATCATTAATCTAGGACATGATCGACGGGCAGCAAATCTGCAGAAAGCTTGAATGAAAGCTTCAGCACTCATGTCTGGGGTGACCTCTAAGTGCACACCTCTGGTTGTAGCACATGTAAAGAGACAAATGTAGGCCTTTACTGGTATATTATCTGGGTTACCAGTGAGGAGTAAGGCTCCTGTATAATCTACTCCAGTTGTTTCGAATGGACGAAGATGAACTACTCGCTCTTCTGGGAGTGGAGGAGGTCCTGGGTAAGGACAGACTCTAGCGTCGTATCTCTTACAGATTACACAAGATTTAATAATGGTCTTAACAGTCTGACGACCTTGAGGAAGCCAGTACCTTTGTCTAAGATCGGTGAGAGTATCTAAAACTCCACCATGTAGGGTACCATATTGATGGTGATGTAAGACAAAAAGTTTAGTTATGATGTGGTGGCGAGGTAAAAGGATTGGGTTCTTAGTGTCTAAGTCAATCTTTGCATGTAGCAAACGTCCTCCACATCGTAGTATGTTATGAGTGTTGACATCGTACCAGATGCCCAGAGATTTAGTGAGTTTATCCGGAAGATTCTCAAATTCGCTTCCGTAAGTCTCTTGCTGTGCCCGCTTAATCCAATAATGAACAGGATTGGGGAATTTGTGTCGTATTCCTATTTTAGAGAGGAAATCAAACACGTGTGCAGTCACTCGTAACAATTTGCTTAAATTAGAATAATGATGAGGATTAATGGCTAATGTTCGCTGAGACTCTGGGTCCTTCATGGGAGTGGTGATATTGGTCACGATGACTTGTGGCTTTTGTTTGGGCCACTGACCACCAACAAGCCATGAAGGTCCATTGAACCACAGCGAAGATTTGACAAGTTGTTTTAATGTCAATCCTCTTGACAAATAATCTGCAGGATTGTCCTTAGTAGGGACATGTCTAAACTTATAACCTGCGGATAAATCATGAATCTCCCTGACGCGATTACTGACGTAAGGAGTTTTGTTGTTATTGTTTCTTACCCATTGTAAGACTGCCTCGTTGTCTGACCACACTACAATCTCACCAAAGTGAATATTACTGAGTGTCCTTGCCAGGCAATGGGCTAACCTTACTCCCACTAGCAATGCAGTCAACTCCATCTGAGGTAAGGATCTCTTTTTGATGGGAGCAACTCTTGCTTTTGATGTGAGCAAAATTGATTGAGCACTGTTAACTAAATAGGCTACTGCGCCATATGCTTTGCCTGAGGCATCGCAAAAAACGTGCAAATTGGTGGGTAAGTTTGGTCCTGAGGCATTACGTGGAAATTTCAAAACACCTAACTGATTAAAATCCGTTGAGAGTATTTGCCATTTGGCTTGTATCTCACTTGGTAACGGATCATCCCATCCCATATGTTGTTGCCAGCACTCCTGCATTAGGAGTTTGCCCCTTATTAATATAGGACTAAGTCGCCTAAAGGGTCAAATGGTTGACTGACAAATGAGAGCAGTGTTCTCATGGTAAGGGTTGAGTTATCAGTTTGCACTGACTTGACATTCATTTCATCAGTGTTGGTGTTCCATTCCACGCCTAGAACCTTTAAGCTACTGGGTACCTGATAATCGGGAAATTCCTTCTCAATTAACTGGTTAAGTAGTTTATTATTTGAGGCCCATGACTGTAGAGGCATATTAGCTCCTAACAGTTCACGGTTAGCCTCATGGTAGATTTCTACCAGATCAGCTTGATCATTAGTTGTCCCCTGGAAATTGTCGACATATAAGGTGTCGCTAATGGTTGCCTTATAAGGGCTGTCTGATTTCCTCAAATGCGTGTCCAATGTTGCTTGCAAAAGAAACGGTGAGGATGTAGCACCAAATAATACAGAGGCGAACCGATAGGTGATTATTTCACTGTTAGGATCCAGTGGATCCTTGTACCAGAGGAATTTTGTGTAGTCACGATCTTCCTCCTGCAATCCTACTCGGAGAAAGGCTTTGCTGATGTCAGCAGTGTAGGCAAAAATGCCTGTGCGAAATCGCAACAATACGTCATGTAGCCTTTGTGTTAGGCTAGGTCCCGTTTGGAGACATTCATTTAGAGACACACTATTAGGCTTTATTTTAGCACTGCAATTAAAGACAATACGAATAGGTGTTGTCAGTGAGTCTTTCACCACAGCATGGTGTGGTAAATAATGACCTGTTTTTCGGTCATCGTGTTCAACAACTTCAATGAACTTGTTGTTAAGTTGTTGTTGGATAAGTTGGTGATACATGGTTAATTTTTCTGGCTGCTTCTGCAGTCGTGTTAATTGAGACCGCAATTGTGAGGCTGCCATAAAATAATTCACTGGAAGTTGGGGATGATCTAACTTCCATGGAAGTCTTACCCAGTATTGTTTATTTGAGTAGACAACCGTATCCAGATATTGCTGGTAAGTCCATGTATCATCAGGACTTGGTTGCTTAGGGATGATGCCTAACGTATCTAGATCCCACAAACGATGTATTGGTGGGTTAGACTCAATGTCCTCGGCTATTTCCCTGAAGCGTAGGGGTGACTGCTCTAAGCCTAGTCACGCCACAATTACATTATTGGTTTGTTGGTTTGTGGGCGCTGGACCTTGTCTGAAAAGCACGGGTCCTGTGAGCAATTTGCCACCTGCGGACGACAACAAATTCATACCATGTTGCCTAGTGCATCCAGTGATAAACTTGTAGTAATGATCCGCGCCTATTAATATTCCAATATCTGTGAGACAATTGGAATTTATTTTATGATCCGCTAGCCTCATGCGGTTTCGCTTAAGGTGTCTCACTGTACGAGCTAATCTTGTGACCTGCAGGTCCGTAGGAATCTTATCCACTACCACCGCATGGATTGGGCTAGCAGAGGATCCTAGTCTAACTAGTAATTTAACTACCTTGTAGTCACGTGGTCCACTATTTGATAGGAAACCAGAAATGTTTAACTTCACACCTTTGGTAGGTTTTAAATTTAAATCATCTACCAACTGTTGTGTGATGAAGGTTTTTTGAGAACCTTGGTCAAAGAGACCTCTACTGTTAATTCTAGATCTTCGGTTTATTAATTTAAGCTGAGCAGTAGGCAAGGTAGTACTGTTGCCTGACTCAGTAGCGAGTACATTCACTTCGTGATGTACTTTACAATATTGCACTGCAGTAGAATTAGTAAAATTCTCTCCAGTGGTTATAGTTGGTGTAGTAGAATTCCTACATAAGGCGTAGTGGTGTACACCCTGGTTACAACGGTTGCAAGTACGTAGTGGTACTGCACATTTCTTGGGATCATGAGAACCCATACATTTAGTGCATTTGTGCAATTCCTGTAACCTTTTAACTCTAGCATTATACGTAGGATAAGCAGAGCATTGATAAGTGGTGTGTTCCTGATTGCAGAACAGACACTTTCTTTGATTAATAGACTTAGTCTCTTTAGTAGACAAGTCATGAGTTATCTCTGAAGGAGATACTGAGTAGGTACCTACATTTCCACTTCCCTTCTTGTTGGGTGGAGTAGATTTGGATTTATATTTATTAGACTTGGAGTCTGTTTAGGTTTGACTGAAATATCAGTATTAATTGGTTTGGACTCAGGTTTAATTTTGTCATGAGTCTTTAACCTATTAACTGTCATCCTCAACCCCTCGAAAATCTGATCGAGAGTAAGAAACTCAGTATTATAATGTGAGCAGAGCTCTGTCAAGACGTTTCGAGGTAATTTCCTCTGTAACAATAGCTTGATAGACCATTCAGAACTAGGTATATTAACCTTAGTACCTAAGGCCTTTACTAGAGACTCTACTTTTAGTCTGAAGCTTTGAAGTGACTCTGGTCTACTGTTTGGTGCATTCAGATCTAGTAATTGATAATAAAGGGTGGCTATACTTAACTCTTTGTTGCAATAGTTCAACTTCAGGAGTTTTATAGCTTCCTCATAATTACTCTCATTAAGATTAAGGTTATGTATGACCTTTTTAGCCTCTCCTTTGAGAAGACTGAGTAGGTATGAAAATTTAGAAACTTTGTCTAGAGACTGTTTCTTATGGATGTGAACTTCAAAAGAAGTCCAAAAATTATCCCAATTTTCTGTATCTAATCCTGAAAAGGTGGGCAAGTCTAGAGTAGGTAAACGAACCTCAGGTAAGTGATTATTGAAGTGAGACCCAGTGTTGCTGGCATTGGATCCAGACTGTTTGGCTAATTTAGATAGCCTGAAAATTTTATCATGAGTCTCCTCTTCATATTGGGAGATGTCGGTTACTATTTGACTTACTTCATCAGGATCAATTTCTACAGTATTTAGCAGAGCAAGATAAGATTGACCTGCAGTTCTGACTTGATCAAATTTCAGATCAGCTAATCTAACTGTTGACTCTAAATGATAAGAGTCAATGGGATTATCTTTAGTTAAGTCATCAGCCTTATTGATTAATCTGGTCAAGTGACCTTTAAGGCCAATGTAGGTTCTCCTCAATTGTTCAGGAGTAGCCATGTTGGGCTTAGGTTCAAACTTCACAGTGTTAGGGTATGTATTACTAATGAAGCTTGGATACTTGTTCATTAGTGAACAGGTAACATTAATTGTAGTCTAAATTAAGGTGACTACTTTATATTTTACCTCACTTGAGGTTGAATGTACCTACCTACCTAACAACAAATAGGTAGATATTTTGTGTACTGTCTGAACTCCACCATTAGTTCTCGTCCGGTTAGCTCATCCTTATCACCATCAGAGTTAACGGAGATAATCCAGCACTACACAAAATAGATACACAAAATAATGCATACAAGAGAAATATTATGGAGATACTCCAATCAGAGTTATCTCAAAATTTATCCCACCCTATAGAGGGTCAGCACAAATAATGTAATATATACACAACACTGACTAGTTTTAGATCTAGTCGTAATAATTCCTAACTAAGAACTATAAAATTATTTAGTCTGGGCTTGTACCAAATTCAGCACAATCTCAGCCTAAATTCTACCTAATAACATGGGTAAAGATTATTGTGGTGCAATAAGGTAAATATAGTTGTGCTGTATTTTTGGGTTTTTGTTTTATAAGAGTGCTCTTGCACACACAAGTGAATAATTATGTACAGTTAAGTTTGGCTTGCTAGCCACAGCCTTTTGTGATGGTTGATGGTGTTAATTAACTTGTCAACCACATGCAACCTAGATTCCCCTGACAAATGTACACCGTCTCTGTTCAGGTTCTGTCTGTAAGTTGTATATATGTGGCATCCAATCTCACTCGCTTTTTCAGCCTGAAATTTATGTACTTAGCAGCTCTCAGGTAGTATTCCGGAGTTACTCAACAACGGTTATCTTGGCTTGGTTGGCGAGGCTCCACTAATGTGAATACTACTGATTCACTGATGAGCTTGAAAGAAGAAATTATGTTTTTGAGGTGTTTGATCACCTCGGCTGGATGACGAGTGGGGTGGATGTCATTGCCACCTAAGTATATGATGGTTAGGTGGTGAGGCCACTCTAACGCAGGTGTTAGGGTGGTGTTATTGTAAAAGTTATGAGCTGTTGCTCCTGGTGACCTAAAGATTCTCACCTCGGTGTGAGGTATAGGTCTAAGTGTTGTGGGTAATTGGCTATGACCCACTAAAGTCACTTTATACATGAGGTAAAGGTAGCAATATGTTAGTGTGATCTAGGCTAACTGATGTGTTACAATGTTAGTTGACACAATTAATTAAATAGTTAGTCTAGCTTCTCTCACACAAGGATTAGCTATTAATGGTTAATATTTTAATTATAAATTTAATGCCTATCCGGTTCGAAGGACCATAATGTGGGATATTTGGGTTTGATTCTGATTAATTAATAATTAAAGTAGTAAATTAAATTACGAAGGACCACCCGCTTTTAAAGTAAAGAGGGAAACTGAGAATTTCAGATCATTAGATAAAATTCTAGAGAAAACCAGTGACTATGGATATGATTAGAAAGTATGATCATAAGAATAATTAATGGGCTGTATTATTAAAAAACCAAACCTCAAACACCTACATTGGGGGGTTATTACTGGAGGTCAGTACGTCCAGGAATCAGCGTGGTTCGTTCACTAATTCAATTAATAATAATCTAATCCTATAAATAATGTTGAATATAATATTATTCATACAAAGAAGAACATGAATATGAGCATAATAATGAGTTACAGTAAATCACACATTATGTTGAACATTCTGAATGTATCAAATTACTAAAATATAGGAAAAAGAAATAAGCCTTAGCTTGTAGTAGGTTCCTTTAGATAACTCTGGAAGTCCTCTTAATCTCCAAGTCTGGCACATTGACGAATGGCACGATTAACATGGAGAAGGCAGCATGAGGAATCCGTCTCTCAAGCTGCAAGATAAATAACTACCAGTAGCAATTGATTTAACTACTCAATTCATATTCAAGATTATTGATATCTACAGATAGAATTCTAATCACCTGTTATTAGGTGTTATCGTGCCGCGTGACGTGCAATCACCCCGCTATTAATACACTTATAAATGATGCATCAAATAAAAAGTACTTAGCTGTGGGCACTGTGTAAGTATTAAGATTGCCGTAATTACGCATCCCAAGTTCTGGTGAACCTATCTTAGATTGATGCGTTTCAAGCTGGCTGATCACGTGTCGTCAGGAACCAAGTCTAGGGGTCCCTTATTTAACACCAGCACTAGTTGAAGATACTATCTGCAAGGTTGTTCACGCCTCACAGTGGCGGCTTTCATCTGTGGATGGACACACGTGTCCTATTTGCTGGACAATGGCGTCTTTTGTGAGTACGGTAAGCATAGCTTTGCCTCCTTCTGGCCTTGCACGTGTCCGCTTCCCGACTGAGGATGGCATCCCCCAACCCACGCCCAGTCGACGTTCACAACACAAATTATTGGCATGAACATTAATATTTCTCGCATTCGCGCTTGAAACTCTAAAGACTGGACGGGTTTATTATTTAGAGGAACGGAATATTATTATTTAACTATTTAAGAATAGTAAAGATATAAGGGAGAGGAATTAATGTCTCCCCATAGCATTCATTGATGACGTTACCTCTATCGCGAGGTAAACGTTTTGATTCTAAAGCTCTATTCGGCTTTTAGTTAGAGAACCATTCGTCTGCAATCAGTTGCCATACAGAATGCTTTAATTATGGAGAATCGTATTTAATTCTCACACAAATTGTATATAATGTGTTTTACTGTAAAGAAATCTGACGCAATACTGGCGTCAGGTGACGTGAGAATTCTAGCCTAATGCACAGATGAATTATTAGTACAGGAGAATTCTACGAGTTGTTAATTTTACTTACTACAATGTTAATATGGTTAGTAATAAGTAATGAGAATACAACAATGCTGTATTCGATGTTGGAAATATCCAACATACGACACTGGAAGACAGAAGAGTAAGGGGAGACATGATCACAACCTACAAAATCCTCAGGAGAATCGTCCGGATAAACAAGGATAAACTATTCAACACTGGTGGGACGCGAACAAGGGGACAAAGGTGGAACTGAGTACCCACATGAGCCACAGGGACGATAGAAAAAACTTTTTCAGTGTCAGAGTAGTTAGTGACAGTGCCACAGTTTTAAATGTAGATATGATAGAGCCCAATAGGCTCAGGAATCTGTACACCAGTTGATTGACAGTTGAGAGGCGGGACCAAAGAGCCAAAGCTCAACCCCTGCAAGCACAAATAGGTGAATATAAATAGGTGAGTACACACACACACACACACACACACACACACACACACACACACACACACACACACACACACACACACACACACACACACATACACACACACACACACAGAGTCCTACATGTCGATGTTTGCGGATGACGCAAAGTTGATGAGAAGAGTTGTGACAGATGAGGATTGCAGGATCCTCCAAGAGGACCTGAACAGATTGCAGAGATGGTCAGAGAAATGGCTACTAGAATTCAACACGAGCAAATGTAAAGTTATGGAAATGGGACTAGGAGATAGGAGACCAAAGGGACAGTACACAATGAAGGGGAACAGCCTACCTGTAACGACGCGTGAAAGAGACCTGGGGGTGGACGTAACACCTAATCTATCTCCTGAGGCACATATTAATAGGATAACGACAGCAGCGTACTCTACACTGGCAAAAGTTAGAACATCATTCAGAAACGTAAGTAAGGAGGCATTTAGGGCGCTTTACACTGCCTACGTAAGGCCAGTCTTAGAGTATGCCGCCTCATCATGGAGTCCCCATCTGAAGAAGCATATAATGAAACTGGAAAAGGTTCAGAGGTTTGCAACGAGACTCGTCCCAGAGCTACGAGGGATGGGGTATGAGGAGCGCCTGAGGGAACTGTGCCTTACGACACTAGAAAGAAGGGAGAGGGGGGACATGATAGGAACGTATAAGATACTCAGAGGGATTGACAGAGTGGACATAGACGAAATGTTCACACGGAATAGTAACAGAACGAGATGACATGGATGGAAGCTTGAAACTCAGATGAGTCACAGAGATGTTAGGAAGTTTTCTTTTAGCGTGAGAGTAGTGGGGAAATGGAATGCACTTCAGGAACAGGTTGTGGAAGCAAATACTATTCATAATTTTAAAACCAGGTATGATAGGGAAATGGGACAGGAGTCATTGCTGTAAACAACCGATGCTCGAAAGGCGGGATCCAAGAGTCAATGCTCGATCCTGCAGACACAACTAGGTGAGTACACACAAACACACACACACACACACACACACACACACACACACACACACACACACACACACACACACACACACACACACACACACACACACACACACACACACACACACACACACACAGTCCTGAAGTATGCGGCCCCAGCATGGAGCCTGTACCTTGTCAAGCACAAGACGAAGCTGGAAAAAGTTCAAAGGTATGCTACTAGACTAGTCCCAGAACTAAGAGGCATGAGTTATGAGAAAAGGCTGCGGGAAATGCACCTTACGACACTGGAAGACAGAAGAGTAAGGGGGGACATGATCACAACCTACAAAATCCTCAGGGGAATCGACCGGGTAAACAAGGATGAACTATTCAACACTGGTGGAACGCGAACAAGGGAACACAGGTGGAAGCTGAGTACCCAAATGAGCCACAGAGACGTTAGAAAGAACTTTTTCAGTGTCAGAGTAGTTAGTAAATGGAATGCATTAGGAAGTGATGTGGTGGAGGCTGACTCCATACACAGTTTCAAATGTAGATATGATAGAGCCCAATAGGCTCAGGAATCTGTACACCAGTTGATTGACGGTTGAGAGGCGGGACCAAAGAGCTAGAGCTCAACCCCCGCAAGCACAATTAGGTGAGCACACAGAGGAAAGGCTAAGGGAGCTGAACATCACAACCCTGGAAAACAGAAGAGTAAGGGGAGACATGATAACCACCTACAAAATTCTCAGGGGAATTGACAGGGTGGACCAAGAGAAACTCTTTAGCACGGGTGGAACACGAACAAGGGGACACAGGTGGAAACTTAGTACCCAGATGAGCCACAGAGACGTTAGAAAGAATTTTTTCAGTGTCAGGGTAGTTAACAAATAAAATGCATTAAGTAGTGTTGTGGTGGAGGTAGACTCCATACACAGTTTCAAGTGTATATATGATAGAGTCCAATAGGCTCAGGAACCTGTACACTAGTTGATTGACGGTTGAGAGGTGGGACCAAAGAGCCAGAGCTCAACCCCCGCAAGCACAATTAGATGAGTATATTTAGGTGAGTACACACACACACACACACACACAAACACACACACACGAACACACACACACACACACACACACACACACACACACACACACACACACACACACACACACACACACACACACACACACACACACACACACACACACACACACACACACACACACACACACACACACACACACACACACACACACACACACACACACACACACACACACACACACACACACACACACACACACACACACACACACACACACACACACACACACACACACACACACACACACACACACAGAGGCTAGTGCGAAAGTTGGAGATGCAGGCTGGAGTGAGAGGGAAGGTACTCCGGTGGATAGAGGAGTACCTAAGCAACAGGAGACAACGAGTCTGTGTGAGGGGTGAGGTCTCAGATTGACGAGACGTCACAAGTGGAGTCCCGCAGGGGTCAGTCATTGGACCTATACTGTTTCTGGTATATGTAAATGATCTCCCAGAGGGTATAGATTCATTCCTCTCAATGTTTGCCGACGATGCAAAAATTATGAGGAGGATTGAAACAGAGGATGATAGTAGGAGGCTACAAGATGACCTGGATAGACTGAGTGAATGGTCCAACAAATGGCTGTTGAAGTTCAACCCGAGTAAATGCAAAGTAATGAAACTAGGCAGTGGAAACAGGAGGCCAGGCACAGGATACAGAATAGGAGATGAAGTACTTAATGAAACAGACAGAGAGAAAGATCTAGGAGTTGATATCACACCAAACCTGTCTCCTGAAGCCCACATAAAGAGAATAACGTCTGCGGCATATGCGAGGCTGGCTAACATCAGAACGGCGTTCAGGAACCTGTGTAAGGAATCATTCAGAATCTTGTACACCACATATGTAAGACCAATCCTGGAGTATGCGGCCCCAGCATGGAGCCCGTACCTTGTCAAGCACAAGACGAAGCTGGAAAAAGTCCAAAGGTATGCTACTAGACTAGTCCCAGAACTAAGAGGCATGACTTATGAGGAAAGGCTGCGGGAAATGCACCTTACGACACTGGAAGACAAAAGAGTAAGGGGGGACATGATCACAACCTACAAAATCCTCAGGGGAATCGACCGGGTAAACAAGGATGAACTATTCAACACTGGTGGGACTCGAACAAGGGGACACAGGTGGAAGCTGAGTACCCAAATGAGCCACAGAGACGTTAGAAAGAACTTTTTCAGTGTCAGAGTAGTTAGTAAATGGAATGTATTAGGAAGTGATGTGGTGGAGGCTGACTCCATACACAGTTTCAAATGTAGATATGATAGAGCCCAATAGGCTCAGGAATCTGTACACCAGTTGATTGACGGTTGAGAGGCGGGACCAAAGAGCCAGAGCTCAACCCCCGCAAGCACAATTAGGTGAGTACAATTAGGTGAGTACACACACACACGCGCACGCACACGCACACACGCACGCACGCACGCAAGAAAAATTAAATGCCGATGAGAAACCCATGGTTTAATCAGAGTTGTAAGCTAGCAAAGAAACTAAGTAAAAGGGCATGGAGAAACTATAGAAACAACAGAACACTAGAGAGCAGAGAAAGATACCAGAGCGCCAGGAATGAATACGTCAGGGTGAGAAGAGAGGTAGAGAGGCAATATGAAAATGACATAGCGAGCAAGGCAAAGACTCAACCCAAGTTGATGCATAGCCACATCAGGAGGAAAACAACAGTGAAGGAAAAGGTAATGAAACTGAGGATAGGAGCATAAAGATTCACTACAAACGAAGAGGAAGTGTGCGAGGAACTCATTAAGAAATTCCACGAGGTTTTCACCTCAGAGCAAGGAGAAGTCCCAGAGATAAGGGAGGGAATACCAAACCAGATACCACTAGAGGAGTTTGTGATTACCAGTGTGGAGGTGAGGAAGCATCTGCTAGATTTGGATGTGACAAAGGCTATAGGCCCGGATGCAATCACACCATGGATTCTAAAGGAAGGAGCACAAGATCTGTGTCTGCCACTCTCCATGGTGTACAACAAATCACTGGTAACAGGTGAACTGCCAAAAATTTGGAAGACGGCCAATGTAGTCCCAATATACAAGAAGGGTGATATTGTGTTACATACATACAAGAAGGGTGATAGGCAGGAGGCACTGAGCTACAGGCCAGTGTCCCTAACTTGTATTCCATGCAAGATGATGGAGAAGACTGTGCGAAAAAAGCTAATGGAACATCTGGAGCGGAGGAACTTTGTAACACAACATCAGCATTGGTTCAGAGATTGCAAATCATGCCTAACAGGTTTAATTGAGTTCTATGACCAGGCAAGAGAGAGAGGGCTGGGCAGACTGCATATTTCTGGACTGCCAGAAAGCTTTTGACACACTACCACATAAGAGACTAGTGCACAAACTTGAGATGCAGGCAAGAGTGAAAGGGAAGGTACTCCACTGGATAAGGAAGTACCAGGACACAGCGAGTCACCGTGAGGGGTGAGGTCTCGGAGTGGCGGGGAGTCACCAGCGGAGTCCCACAGGAATCAGTCCTTGGACCTATACTATTTCTAATATACGTAAATGATCTTCCAGAAGGAATTGACTCGTTTCTTTTGGTGTTTGCTGATGATGCAAAAATTATGAGGAGGATCAAGACCGAGGAGGATAGTATGAGGCTACAAGAAGACCTAGACAAACTGAAGAAATGGTCCAACAAATGGGTACTAAAGTTCAACCCAAGTAAATGTTAGGTAATTAAACTAGGAGGCCAGTCACTGGATACCGAATGGGAGATGAAGTCCTTCACGAAACGGACAGAGAGAAAGATCTAAGAGCTGATATCACGCCAAATCTGTCTCCTGAAGTCCACATCAAAGGAATAATATCAGCGGCCAATGCGAGGCTGGCTAACATCAGAACTGCTTTCAGAAACCTGTGCAAGGAATCCTTCAGATCCTTGTATACCACATATATAAGGCCAATCCTGGAGTATGCAGCCCCAGAATGGAGCCCGTATCTAGTCAAACACAAGACAAAGCTGGAAAAAGTTCAGAGGTATGCCACTAGGCTAGTCCCAGAACTAAGAGGCTGACTTATGAGGACCGACTACGTGAACTGCACCTCACGTCGCTGGAAGACAGAAGAGCTAGGGTAGACATGATCACAACATACAAAATGGTCAGGGGAATTGACAAGGTGGACAAGGATGGATTATTTAAGGCGGGTGGCACACGCACAAAGGGACACAGGTGGAAGCCGAATACCCAAATGAGCCACAGAGACATTAGAAAGAACGTTTTCAGTATCAGAGTAGTTAGTAAATGAAATGCATTAGGAAGTGGTGTGGTGGAGGCTGACTCCATACACAGTTTCAAATGTAGATATGATAGAGCCCAGTAGGCTCAGGAATCTGTACATCAGTTGATTGACGGTTGAGAGGCGGGACCAAAGAGCCAGAGCTCAACCCCCATAAGCACAATTAGGTGAGTACACACACACACACAAGCAAGCACGCAAGAAAGCAAGCACTCAAGCAAGCACGCACCCACGCATGCACTCACGCACGCACTCATGAACGCGCGCGCACACACACACACACACACACACACACACACACACACACACACACACACACACACACACACACACACACACACACACACACACACACACACACACACACACACACACACACACAACGCGAACAAGGGACACGTTCCTTGGACGCGAACAAGGGGGCACAGGTGGAAACTGAGTATCCACATGAGCCTCAGAGACGTTAGAAGGAACTTTTTCAGTGTCAGAGTAGTTAACGGATGGAATGCATTAGGCAGTGATGTGGTGGAGGCTGACTCCATACACAGTTTTAAATGTAGATATGATAGAGCCCACTAGGCTCAGGAATCTGTACACCAGTTGATTGACAGTTGAGAGGCGGGACCAAAGAGCCAAAGCTCAACCCACGCAAGCACAAATAGGTGAGTACAAATAGGTGAGTACACACACACACACACAGGAGGGGGGGCCTCTTAGCCTGGTGGATAGCGCGCAGGATTCGTAATTCTGTGGCGCGGGTTCGATTCCCGCACGAGGCAGAAACAAATGGGCAAAGTTTCTTTCACCCTGAATGCCCCTGTTACCTAGCAGTAAATAGGTACCTGGGAGTTAGTCACCTGTCACGGGCTGCTTCCTGGTGTGTGTGTGTGTGTGGTGTGGAAAAAAAAAAAAAAAAAAAAAAAGTAGTTAGTAAACAGTTGATTGACAGTTGAGAGGCGGGCCGAAAGAACAAAGCTCAACCCCCGTTAAAACACAACTAGTAAACACAGGAGGTATCACAGGAAAAGTAAAATAAACACAAATAAGACATAAATGAAAATCAAACACTCTAACATTGGAAAAATTATTGAAATGGAAATAATTTTATTTTTCTTTTACAGAATTCTTCAAAGTTTTCATGATCATTTTATCATGGTGGTGGTTCTGGACCTAGACGACCGGGGGAAGACCATCATTGGAAACCAGGGACCTATGGCGTTTTAAGACAATTAGATTGGCTAAAACGCGGATCCTCCTTTTTGTTCTGTTAATAGCACCCTGCTGTTCCTGAGAGAGAAACAAACATTATTCTAATCTCACAGTAAACAATAATTATGTAAGCCTCGATTTAAAAAATCTTGCCCAAACGTTCATGATTGTTTTTTAAGTGTACTAGGTTATCTTGAGTTATCTTGAGATGATTTCGGGGCTTTAGTGTCCCCGCGGCCCGGTCCTCGACCAGGCCTCCACCCCCAGGAAGCAGCCCGTGACAGCTGACTTAACTCCAAGGTACCTATTTACTGCTAGGTAACAGGGGCATTCAGGGTGAAAGAAACTTTTGCCCATTTGTTTCTGCCTCGTGCGGGAATCGAACCCGCGCCACAGAATTACAAGTCCTGCGCGCTATCCACCAGGCTACGAGGCCCCCAGTAAGATAAGTGTCTTGCTTCACTATCATAAAACACAAGTCTTATATGTGGCATTTTGGGAGAAGCCGGAGTACAGTACTGTATAAGTCTGGTGGTTGGGTGGGGGGGGGGGGGTTGCTGCGATACAACCCCATGTAATTCCAGAGAAGACGGGCACGTATACAACCCTTACAGTCACAATTATATTTTATACAAATATAAAGCAAGTGTGTGAGGATGGGTGGAGCGGACATGCAATACAGGACCAGTGTGAGATGTGGGAGGGCAAGACACAGTCCAGAAGGCAAGTGTGAGACATGGGAGGAACAGCAATCACTTTCGGAATCAACACAGCAAATTTACTGTTTTACCGAAATCCAGCTATAAAAACATCCTGAAGACCATGGCAGAGACCATTATCAATTGCCTACAGATGATGAAGAACGCCTCACAACAACAGACTCAAGAAATCACTTGTGTAATAATGGACAAGATCCTGCAGCAGACCACAGTTACACAAGAAACAGAATGAGACAAGACAGAGCACAAGAGGACAAACAACGCGACATGGACATACAGAAAACCAACAACAGTCGGGTAGTCAAGACAACAGACCATAAAAATCCACAAAAACAACTGCAAGAAGTAGTGGCAACTCAAGATCAACGGAATCATTCAACACAAGAGACAGACAATAAACTTAAGTCAGTGAACCATCACTTGGCCAAGTCCCAAGTCCAAACTGTATTGGTAACTGACAAATAAAACTCTTCACAAGTCAGCGTCTTTCCTTGTGTAGCTTCTGGGGTTCAATGGCCTCTCGGCCCGCCGGTTAGTCGTATGGTCAAAAAAGGCTTTTGGACGCGGCTGCTCGCAGCCTGACGTATGAATCCGGTAATTCTTGGAGGTGTTTGTCAAGGTCTTTCTTCAATTATTTGAGCGGCCGGCTTGTTATGCTACTTACGTGTAGCGGGAATGTGTGTCAACTTTTAAGCGGTCCCAATAATTAAGATGACTTATAGAGTGCATTCTGAAGTAGATTTGAAGTAGAACTTCCGGTTGCAATTCTTTTAACCATGTCGTAGCTCAGTCGATTAGGGCAGCGTCTGGGATGCTCTCGGACGTTGGTTCGAACCCTCGTTACGGCCCATATGGATTTGTTCATTTGATGCATCACGCTATTGTCATTTCTGTGTGTAATGAAGTAAGGGCGAAGAGGTAGAACGGCCTATTGACAGAGCTCGAGTGCATGGGGTAATTGCGTAAAATCATGGTTTGTGTCTCGGAGAGGCTGCAGGATCCAAGTAAAGTCAGAAGAACTTCTGGATGCAATTCTTTTAACCTTGTTGTAACTCAGTCGATTAAGGCAGTGTATGGGATGCTCTCTGACATAGGTTCGAACCCTCGTCACTGCCTTTGTGGATTTGTTCATGCAGGAAATTCTGTAGTTAGTTGGAGACTCTCAAACAACATGTTATCATACATACAGATTCGAGAACTGCCACTGAAACCTTCCAACAAGAACACATACGTGATAACATCAATCTGACCACAAACGTCATAGCATTAATGCAAAGATTCAAAGGTCAAGGCCGTCAGGTACTTATCAACTTGGTTCCAAGTCATGTGGGATTAATAGGGAAGGATATTGTACACAAAGTTTCAGAACTTGCAACTAAGAGAAGAAATATAGACATTACATTTCACAGTCCATCACGATTTAAGTGAGTACAGTTAATTTAAATAGAGTAATGCGGAAGATGTACAGTGACCACAACAAAGCAGCAGCAACATCAGGATCTGTAGTTTTGTGCAAGAATTCAACTAACTACGAACCACTTATTTTGATAAAAGGAAGCCGTAGAACAACATAAGTACACTTATATAGCATCAAGCTTCGATACCCATGTGCATAGGAAATAGGCATACAGGTTCCAGAAGTTGGGAGGAAATGTCAGCACTGTGGAGAAATGCCCGACACACACCACTGAAACATTATCTAACACAGTGCAGTCACAAACCCAATATGATAACTATGATTCAACAGAGCAGAAGAAGTTGTCAAACACATGCAGCATATTCATACTGAAACGAACATACAAGTCATAAATACTCATACTCTGCCTAAATAAAAGAGAAACAAAAACAAGTAACACATAGTGGGCCAGCCAGAGGCTTAAGGCCTATGCCAGAATAACACTGAAACAAATAAAAATAAAAATGTGTTAGTCTACTGTACTTTGAAGAGTAGGTGTTAGTTTATTGAGCTTTGAAGGGCAGGTGTAAGTCTACCGAGCTTTGCAGGGCAGGTGTTAGTCTACTGTGCTTTGAAAGTCAGGTGTTAGTCTACTGTGCTTTGAAGGTCAGATGTTCGTCTACCGAGCTTTGAAGGTCAGGTATTAGTCTACTGTGCTTTGCAGGGCAGGTATTAGTCAACTGTGCTTTGCAGGGCAAGTGTTAGTCTACTGTGCTTTGAAGGTCAGGTGCTAGTCTACTGTGCTTTGAAGGTCAGGTGCTAGTCTACTGTGCTATGAAGGTCAGGTGCTAGTCTACTGTGCTCTGAAGGTCAGGTGCTAGTCTACTGTGCTTTGAAGATTAGATGCTAGTCTACTGTGCTCTGAAGGTCAGGTGCTAGTCTACTGTGCTTTGAAGGTCAGGTGCTAGTGTACTGTGCTTTGAAGGTCAGGTGCTAGTGTACTGTGCTCTGAAGGTCAGGTGCTAGTCTACTGTGCTCTGAAGGACAGGTGCCAGTCTACTGTGCTTTGAAGGTCAGGTGCTAGGGTGCTGTGCTCTGAAGGTCAGGTGCTAGTCTACTGTGCTTTGAAGGTGAGGTATTAGTGTACTGTGCTTTGAAGGTCAGGTATTAGTGTACTGTGCTCTGAAGGTCAGGAGTTAGTATACTGTGCTTTGAAGGTCAGGTGTTAGTCTACTGTGCTTTGAAGGTCAAGTGTTAATGTACTGTGCTCTGAAGGTCAGGTATTAGTCTACTGTGCTTTGAAGGGCAATTGTAAATCTACTGTGCTTTGCAGGTCAGATGCAAGTCTACTGTGCTTTAAGGTCAGGTGTTAGTCTTCTAAGCTTAGAAGATCAGGTGTTAATCTTATAAACCTTGAAGGTCAGAAGTGAGCCAACTGTGCTTTGAAGGACAAGTGTTTCTCTACTAAACTTTGAGGGTCAAGTGAGAGAAAACTGTTCTGTGAAAAACTGTGAAAACACACACACACACACACACACACACACACACACACACACACACACACACACACACACACACACACACACCCAGAGGCGAGGGGGGAACCCACAACCAGCTACCCAGTAACACCAGAAGGGAGGACAACCCCGCCTCCCTCCACTGCATAGAAAACCCCCCTACCCCAAACCCTCCCTGCCCCCACTCAAATGTTCAGCAAAATCTCCCTCCCCCCACACCCAATCCCCACCCTTCTACCCCTCCCCTCCTCCCGAGTCCTCCCTCCCCCCCGTTCCTTCCCGTCCTCCCTCCCCTTTCACCCCATACCCTCCCTGTCCCTCCCCCTTCACTGGATCCCCCGCCCCTCATCCCAGTATCCTCTGAGACCCTGTTATCCACCTCACAGATCCTCACACCCATGGAACAGCCTCCCCCACCAGCAGAACACTCACCAAGGAGGCGATTTGAGAAGGGACAGAAGAAAGTGAGCCTCAAAGCGATGTACACAAACATAGATGGAATTACAAATAAAGCAAATGAGCTTGGAGAACTGGTACTAGAGGAAAACCCAGACATAATAGCCCTCACAGAAACAAAGATCACGAAAACGATAACAAATGCAGTGTTCCCACAGGACTATTATGTTATGAGGAAAGAGAGGGAAGGAAGAGGTGGGGGTGGTGTAGCTCTGCTGGTAAGACAAGGCTGGGATTTTGAGGAGATGGATATTCAGGGCTGCGAAGGTTTCAGTGACTACATAGCAGGTACTGTAACAAATGGAGGGAAAAAAATTATAGTCGCAGTCATATATAATCCACCACCAAATGACAGAAGACCTAGACAGGAATATGATAGAAACAACATGCCACCATTAACATAATAGAAAGAGCAGCTTCTGTTGCTAGCAGGAATGGATCTGGACTACTAATTATGGGAGACTTCAACCATGGGAAGATAGATTGGAAGAACAGAGACCCGCATGGAGGACCAGAAACATGGAGAGCTAAGCTGCTGGACGTGGCAACAAGAAACTTTCTAAGCCAGCACACCAAAGAACCAACAAGAATGAGAGGAGAAGATGAACCAGCAATGCTTGATTTGATATTTACCCTAAATGAATGGGATATAAGGGAAGTTAAGATGGAAGCGCCCTTGGGAATGAGTGACCACAGTGTATTGAACTTTGAGTACCTGGTAGAGCTAGGACTTATCTCCCCCCAAAAAGAACTAGGAATCAAAAGGCTGGCATACCGAAAGGGGAATTATGAACAGATGAGAAGTTTCCTAAGTGAAATACCTTGGGACACAGACCTCAGAGACAAGTCTGTACAGGGTATGATGGACTATGTTACCCAAAAGTGTCAGGAGGCAGTAAACAGGTTCATCCCGGCCCAAAGGGAAAAATCCGAGAAGCAACAGAAGAATCCATGGTATAATAGGGCATGTATGGAAGCGAAGAAACTGAACAAAAAGGCGTGGAGGAACTTCCGGAATAACAGAACACCAGAAAGCAGAGAGAGATACCAGAGAACCAGGAATGAGTACGTCAGGGTGAGAAGAGAAGCAGAGAAAATTTTTGAAAATGATATAGCAAACAAAGCCAAGACCGAACCAAAGCTACTCCACAGTCACATCAGAAGGAAAACAACAGTGAAAGAACAGGTATTGAAACTTAGAACAGGCGAGGACAGGTATACAGAGAATGACAGAGAGGTGTGTGAGGAACTCAACAAGAGGTTCCAGGAGGTCTTCACAATAGAACAAGGTGAGGTCACTGTGCTAGGAGAAAGGGAGGTAAACCAGGCGGCCTTGGAGGAGTTCGAAATTACGAGAGAGGAGGTCAAGAGACACCTGCTGGATCTGGATGTTAGAAAGGCTGTTGGTCCAGATGGGATCTCACCATGGGTACTGAAAGAGTGTGCAGAGGCACTTTGCCTGCCACTCTCCATAGTGTATAGTAAGTCACTAGAGACGGGAGACCTACCAGAAATATGGAAGACGGCGAATGTGGTCCCAATATACAAAAAGGGCGACAGACAAGAGGCACTGAACTACAGGCCAGTGTCCTTGACTTGTATACCATGCAAGGTGATGGAGAAGATCGTGAGAAAAAACCTGGTAACACATCTGGAGAGAAGGGACTTCGTGACAAATCGCCAACATGGATTCAGGGAGGGTAAATCTTGCCTTACAGGCTTGATAGAATTCTACGATCAGGTGACACAGATTAAGCAAGAAAGAGAGGGCTGGGCGGACTGCATTTTCTTGGATTGTCGGAAAGCCTTTGACACAGTACCGCATAAGAGGCTGGTACATAAGCTGGAGAGACAGGCAGGTGTAGCTGGTAAGGTGCTCCAGTGGATAAGGGAGTATCTAAGCAATAGGAAGCAGAGAGTTACGGTGAGGGGTGAGACCTCCGATTGGCGTGAAGTCACCAGTGGAGTCCCACAGGGCTCTGTACTCGGTCCTATCTTGTTTCTGATATATGTAAATGATCTCCCGGAGGGTATCGATTCATTTCTCTCAATGTTTGCGGACGATGCTAAAATTATGAGAAGGATTAAAACAGAAGAGGACTGTTTGAGGCTTCAAGAAGACCTAGACAAGCTGAAGGAATGGTCGAACAAATGGTTGTTAGAGTTTAACCCAACCAAATGTAATGTAATGAAGATAGGTGTAGGGAGCAGGAGGCCAGATACAAGGTATCATCTGGGAGAGGAAATTCTTCAGGAGTCAGAGAAGGAAAAAGACTTGGGGGTTGATATAACGCCAGACCTGTCTCCTGCAGCACATATCAAGTGGATAACATCAGCGGCATATGCCAGGCTGGCCAACATACGAACGGCATTCAGAAACTTGTGTAAAGAATCATTCAGAACTTTGTATACCACATATGTCAGGCCAATCCTGGAGTATGCAGCCCCAGCATGGAGTCCATATCTAGTCAAGGATAAGACTAAACTGGAAAAGGTTCAAAGGTTTGCCACCAGACTAGTACCCGAGCTGAGAGGTATGAGCTACGAGGAGAGACTACGGGAATTAAACCTCACTTCGCTGGAAGACAGAAGAGTTAGGGGGGACATGATCACCACATTCAAGATTCTGAAGGGGATTGATAGGGTAGATAAAGACAGTCTATTTAACACAAGGGGAACACGCACAAGGGGACACAGGTGGAAACTGAGTGCCCAAATGAGCCACAGAGATATTAGAAAGAACTTTTTTAGTGTCAGAGTGGTTGACAAATGGAATGCATTAGGAAGTGATGTGGTGGAGGCTGACTCCATACACAGTTTCAAGTGTAGATATGACAGAGCCCGATAGGCTCATGAATCTGTACACCTGTTGATTGACGGTTGAGAGGCGGGACCAAAGAGCCAGAGCTCAACCCCCGCAAACACAACTAGGTGAGTACAACTAGGTGAGTACACACAACGCGTCCTTGGACGCGAACAAGGGGACACAGGTGGAAACTGAGTACCCACATGAGCCACAGAGACGTTAGAAGGAACTTTTTCAGTGTCAGGTTAGTTAACGGATGGAATGCATTAGGCAGTGATGTGGTGGAGGCTGACTCCATACACAGTTTTAAATGTAGATATGATAGAGCCCACTAGGCTCAGGAATCTGTACACCAGTTGATTGACAGTTGAGAGGCGGGACCAAAGAGCCAAAGCTCAACCCCCGCAAGCACAAATAGGTGAGTACACACACACACACACACACACACACAGGAGGTATCACAGGAAAAGTAAAATAAACACAAATAAGTCATAAATGAAAATCAAACACTCTAACATTGGAAAAATTATTGAAATGGAAATAATTTTCTTTTTCTTTTACAGAATTCTTCAAAATTTTCATGATCATTAAATCATGGTGGTGGTTCTGGACCTAGACGACCGGGGGAAGACCATCATTGGAAACTAGGGACCTATGGCGTTTTAAGACAATCAGATTGGCTAAAACGCAGATCCTCCTTTTTGTTCTGTTAATAGCACCCTGCTGTTCCTGAGAGAGAAACAAACATTATTCTAATCTTACAGTAAACAATAATTATGTAAGTCTCGATTTAAAAAATCTTGCCCAAACGTTCATGATTGTTTTTTAAGTGTACTAAGTAAGATAAGTGTCTTGCTTCACTATCATAAAACACAAGTCTTATATGTGGCATTTTGGGAGAAGCCGGAGTACAGTACTGTATACGTCTGGTGGTTGGAGGGGGGGGGGGAGGTTGCTGCGATACAACCCCATGTAATTCCAGAGAAGACGGGCACGTATACAACCCTTACAGTCACAATTATATTTTATATAATTATAAAGCAAGTGTGTGAGGATGGGTGGAGCGGACATGCAATACAGGACCAGTGTGAGATGTGGGAGGGCAAGACACAGTCCAGAAGGCAAGTGTGAGACATGGGAGGAACAGCAATCACTTTCGGAATCAACACAGCAAATTTACTGTTTTACCGAACTCCACCTATAAAAACATCCTGAAGATCATGGCAGAGACCATTATCAATTGCCTACAGATGATGAAGAACGCCTCACAACAATAGACTCAAGAAATCACTTGTGTAATAATGGACAAGATCCTGCAGCAGACCT
Organism: Procambarus clarkii; assembly: GCF_040958095.1. Lineage (NCBI taxonomy): Eukaryota > Metazoa > Arthropoda > Malacostraca > Decapoda > Cambaridae > Procambarus > Procambarus clarkii. The sequence continues at coordinate 53,448,571 of NC_091157.1, forward strand.
CAGTTACACAAGAAACAGAATGAGACAAGCTAGAGCACAAGAGGACAAACAACGCGACATGGACATACAGACAACCAACAACAGTCGAGTAGTCAAGACACCAGACCATAAAAATCCACAAAAACAACTGCAAGAAGTAGTGGCAACTCAAGATCAACGGAATCATTCAACACAAGAGACAGACAATAAACTTAAGTCAGTGAACCATCACTTGGCCAAGTCCCAAGTCCAAACTGGATTGGTAACTGAAAAATTTAAAAAACTCTTCACAAGTCAGCGTCTTTCCTTGTGTAGCTTCTGGGGTTCAATGGCCCCTCAGCCCGCCGGTTAGTCGTATGGTCAAAAAAGGCTTTTGGACGCGGCTGCTCGCAGCCTGACGTATGAATCCGGAAATTCTTGGAGGTGTTTGTCAAGGAGGTGTGTTTGTGTAGCGGGAGTGTGTCAACTTTTAAGCGGTCCCAATAATTAAGATGACATAGAGCGCATTCTGAAGTAGAGTTGAAGTAGAACTTCTGGTTGCAATTCTTTTAACCATGTCGTAGCTCAGTCGATTAGGGCAGCGTCTGGGATGCTCTCGGACGTAGGTTCGAACCCTCGTTACGGCCCATATGTATTTGTTCATTTGAGGCATCACGCTATTGTCATTTCTGTGTGTAATGAAGTAAGAGCGAAGAGGTAGAACGGTCTATTGACAGAGCTCGAGTGCATGGGGTAATTGCGTAAAATCATGGTTTGTGTCTCGGAGAGGCTGCAGGATCCAAGTAAAGTCAGAAGAACTTCTGGATGCAATTCTGTTAACCTTGTTGTAACTCAGTCGATTAAGGCAGTGTATGGGATGCTCTCGGACATAGGTTCGAACCCTCGTCACTGCCTTTGTGGATTTGTTCATGCAGGAAATTCTGTAGTTAGTTGGAGACTCTCAAACGGGTGTTCAACTTTACAAACAGAAATGCTAGCCATTCAAAATGCTTTGGAACATACTCTTGCTGAACACAGACAACATGTTATACATACAGATTCGAGAACTGCCACAGAAACCTTCCAACAAGAACACATACGTGATAACATCCATCTGACCACAAACGTCATAGCATTAATGCAAAGATTCAAAAGTCAAGGCCGTCGGGTACTTATCAACTTGGTTCCAAGTCATGTGGGATTAATAGGGAAGAATATTGTACACAAAGTTTCAGAACTTGCAACTAAGAGAAGAAATATAGACATTTACATTTCACAGAGTCCATCACGATTTAAGTGAGTACAGTTAATTTAAATAGAGTAATGCAGAAGATGTATAGTGACCACAACAAAGCAGCAGCAACATCAGGATCTGCGGTTTTGTGCAAGAATTCAACTAACTAGGAACCGCTTATTTTGATAAAAGGAAGCCTTTTATCAAAATACACAAAACATAAGTACACTTATATAGCATCAAGCTTCGATACCCATGTGCATAGGAAATAGGCATACAGGTTCCAGAAGTTGGGAGGAAATGTCAGCACTGTGGAGAAATGCCCGACACACACCACTGAAACACTATCTAACACAGTGCAGTCACAAACCCAATATGATAACTATGATTCAACAGAGCAGAAGAAGTTGTCAAACACATGCAGCATATTCATACTGAAACGAACATACAAGTCATAAATACTCATACTCTGCCTAAATAAAAGAGAAACAAAAACAAGTAACACATAGTGGGCCAGCCAGAGGCTTAAGGCCTATGCCAGAATAACACTGAAACAAATAAAAATAAAAATGTGTTAGTCTACTGTACTTTGAAGAGTAGGTGTTAGTTTATTGAGCTTTGAAGGGCAGGTGTAAGTCTACCGAGCTTTGCAGGGCAGGTGTTAGTCTACTGTGCTTTGAAAGTCAGGTGTTAGTCTACTGTGCTTTGAAGGTCAGATGTTCGTCTACCGAGCTTTGAAGGTCAGGTATTAGTCTACTGTGCTTTGCAGGGCAGGTATTAGTCAACTGTGCTTTGCAGGGCAAGTGTTAGTCTACTGTGCTTTGAAGGTCATGTGATATTATACTATGCTTTGAAGGTCAGGTCTTAGTCTACTGTGCTTTGAAGGTCAGGTGCTAGTCTACTGTGCTTTGAAGGTCAGGTGCTAGTCTACTGTGCTATGAAGGTCAGGTGTTAGTCTACTGTGTTTTGAAGGTCATGTGATATTATGCTATGCTTTGAAGGTCAGGTCTTAGTCTACTGTGCTTTGAAGGTCAGGTGCTAGTCTACTGTGCTTTGAAGGTCAGGTGCTAGTCTACTGTGCTATGAAGGTCAGGTGCTAGTCTACTGTGCTCTGAAGGTCAGGTGCTAGTCTACTGTGCTTTGAAGATTAGATGCTAGTCTACTGTGCTCTGAAGGTCAGGTGCTAGTCTACTGAGCATTGAAGGTCAGGTGCTAGTGTACTGTGCTTTGAAGGTCAGGTGCTAGTGTACTGTGCTCTGAAGGTCAGATGCTAGTCTACTGTGCTCTGAAGGACAGGTGCCAGTCTACTGTGCTTTGAAGGTCAGGTGCTAGGGTGCTGTGCTCTGAAGGTCAGGTGCTAGTCTACTGTGCTTTTTAGGTGAGGTATTAGTGTACTGTGCTTTGAAGGTCAGGTATTAGTGTACTGTGCTCTGAAGGTCAGGAGTTAGTATACTGTGCTTTGAAGGTCAGGTGTTAGTCTACTGTGCTTTGAAGGTCAAGTGTTAATGTACTGTGCTCTGAAGGTCAGGTATTAGTCTACTGTGCTTTGAAGGGCAATTGTAAATCTACGGTGCTTTGCAGGTCAGATGCAAGTCTACTGTGCTTTAAGGTCAGGTGTTAGTCTTCTAAGCTTAGAAGATCAGGTGTTAATCTTATAAACCTTGAAGGTCAGAAGTGAGCCAACTGTGCTTTGAAGGACAAGTGTTTCTCTACTAAACTTTGAGGGTCAAGTGAGAGAAAACTGTACTGTGAAAAACTGTGAAAACACACACACACACACACACACACACACACAACGCGAACAAGGGACACGTTCCTTGGACGCGAACAAGGGGACACAGGTGGAAACTGAGTACCCACATGAGCCACAGAGACGTTAGAAGGAACTTTTTCAGTGTCAGGTTAGTTAACGGATAGAATGCATTAGGCAGTGATGTGGTGGAGGCTGACTCCATACACAGTTTTAAATGTAGATATGATAGAGCCCACTAGGCTCAGGAATCTGTACACCAGTTGATTGACAGTTGAGAGGCGGGACCAAAGAGCCAAAGCTCAACCCCCGCAAGCACAAATAGGTGAGTACACACACACACACACACACACACAGGAGGTATCACAGGAAAAGTAAAATAAACACAAATAAGTCATAAATGAAAATCAAACACTCTAACATTGGAAAAATTATTGAAATGGAAATAATTTTCTTTTTCTTTTACAGAATTCTTCAAAATTTTCATGATCATTTAATCATGGTGGTGGTTCTGGACCTAGACGACCGGGGGAAGACCATCATTGGAAACCAGGGACCTATGGCGTTTTAAGACAATTAGATTGGCTAAAACGCGGATCCTCCTTTTTGTTCTGTTAATAGCACCCTGCTGTTCCTGAGAGAGAAACAAACATTATTCTAATCTTACAGTAAACAATAATTATGTAAGTCTCGATTTAAAAAATCTTGCCCAAACGTTCATGATTGTTTTTTAAGTGTACTAAGTAAGATAAGTGTCTTGCTTCACTATCATAAAACACAAGTCTTATATGTGGCATTTTGGGAGAAGCCGGAGTACAGTACTGTATACGTCTGGTGGTTGGAGGGGGAGGGGGAGGTTGCTGCGATACAACCCCATGTAATTCCAGAGAAGACGGGCACGTATACAACCCTTACAGTCACAATTATATTTTATATAATTATAAAGCAAGTGTGTGAGGATGGGTGGAGCGGACATGCAATACAGGACCTTTGTGAGATGTGGGAGGGCAAGACACAGTCCAGAAGGCAAGTGTGAGACATGGGAGGAACAGCAATCACTTTCGGAATCAACACAGCAAATTTACTGTTTTACCGAAATCCACCTATAAAAACATCTTGAAGATCATGGCAGAGACCATTATCAATTGCCTACAGATGATGAAGAACGCCTCACAACAATAGACTCAAGAAATCACTTGTGTAATAATGGACAAGATCCTGCAGCAGACCTCAGTTACACAAGAAACAGAATGAGACAAGACAGAGCACAAGAGGACAAACAACGCGACATGGACATACAGACAACCAACAACAGTCGGGTAGTCAAGACACCAGACGATAAAAATCCACAAAAACAACTGCAAGAAGTAGTGGCAACTCAAGATCAACGGAATCATTCAACACAAGAGACAGACAATAAACTTAAGTCAGTGAACCATCACTTGGCCAAGTCCCAAGTCCAAACTGGATTGGTAACTGAAAAATTTAAAAAACTCTTCACAAGTCAGCGTCTTTCCTTGTGTAGCTTCTGGGGTTCAATGGCCCCTCAGCCCGCCGGTTAGTCGTATGGTCAAAAAAGGCTTTTGGACGCGGCTGCTCGCAGCCTGACGTATGAATCCGGTAATTCTTGGAGGTGTTTGTCAAGGAGGTGTGTTTGTGTAGCGGGAGTGTGTCAACTTTTAAGCGGTCCCAATAATTAAGATGACTTATAGAGCGCATTCTGAAGTAGAGTTGAAGTAGAACTTCTGGTTGCAATTCTTTTAACCATGTCGTAGCTCAGTCGATTAGGGCAGCGTCTGGGATGCTCTCGGACGTAGGTTCGAACCCTCGTTACGGCCCATATGTATTTGTTCATTTGAGGCATCACGCTATTGTCATTTCTGTGTGTAATGAAGTAAGGGCGAAGAGGTAGACCGGCCTATTGACAGAGCTCGAGTGCATGGGGTAATTGCGTAAAATCATGGTTTGTGTCTCGGAGAGGCTGCAGGATCCAAGTAAAGTCAGAAGAACTTCTGGATGCAATTCTGTTAACCTTGTTGTAACTCAGTCGATTAAGGCAGTGTATGGGATGCTCTCGGACATAGGTTCGAACCCTCGTCACTGCCTTTGTGGATTTGTTCATGCAGGAAATTCTGTAGTTAGTTGGAGACTCTCAAACGGGTGTTCAACTTTACAAACAGAAATGCTAGCCATTCAAAATGCTTTGGAACATACTCTTGCTGAACACAGACAACATGTTATACATACAGATTCGAGAACTGCCACTGAAACCTTCCAACAAGAACACATACGTGATAACATCCATCTGACCACAAACGTCATAGCATTAATGCAAAGATTCAAAAGTCAAGGCCGTCGGGTACTTATAAACTTGGTTCCAAGTCATGTGGGATTAATAGGGAAGGATATTGTACACAAAGTTTCAGAACTTGCAACTAAGAGAAGAAATATAGACATTTACATTTCACAGAGTCCATCACGATTTAAGTGAGTACAGTTAATTTAAATAGAGTAATGCAGAAGATGTACAGTGACCACAACAAAGCAGCAGCAACATCAGGATCTGCGGTTTTGTGCAAGAATTCAACTAACTAGGAACCGCTTATTTTGATAAAAGGAAGCCTTTTATCAAAATACACAAAACATAAGTACACTTATATAGCATCAAGCTTCGATACCCATGTGCATAGGAAATAGTCATACAGGTTCCAGAAGTTGGGAGGAAATGTCAGCACTGTGGAGAAATACCCGACACACACCACTGAAACATTATCTAACACAGTGCAGTCACAAACCCAATATGATAACTATGATTCAACAGAGCAGAAGAAGTTGTCAAACACATGCAGCATATTCATACTGAAACGAACATACAAGTCATAAATACTCATACTCTGCCTAAATAAAAGAGAAACAAAAACAAGTAACACATAGTGGGCCAGCCAGAGGCTTAAGGCCTATGCCAGAATAACACTGAAACAAATAAAAATAAAAATGTGTTAGTCTACTGTACTTTGAAGAGTAGGTGTTAGTTTATTGAGCTTTGAAGGGCAGGTGTAAGTCTACCGAGCTTTGCAGGGCAGGTGTTAGTCTACTGTGCTTTGAAAGTCAGGTGTTAGTCTACTGTGCTTTGAAGGTCAGATGTTCGTCTACCGAGCTTTGAAGGTCAGGTATTAGTGTACTGTGCTTTGCAGGGCAGGTATTAGTCAACTGTGCTTTGCAGGGCAAGTGTTAGTCTACTGTGCTTTGAAGGTCATGTGATATTATACTATGCTTTGAAGGTCAGGTCTTAGTCTACTGTGCTTTGAAGGTCAGGTGCTAGTCTACTGTGCTTTGAAGGTCAGGTGCTAGTCTACTGTGCTATGAAGGTCAGGTGCTAGTCTACTGTGCTCTGAAGGTCAGGTGCTAGTCTACTGTGCTTTGAAGATTAGATGCTAGTCTACTGTGCTCTGAAGGTCAGGTGCTAGTCTACTGTGCTTTGAAGGTCAGGTGCTAGTGTACTGTGCTTTGAAGGTCAGGTGCTAGTGTACTGTGCTCTGAAGGTCAGGTGCTAGTCTATTGTGCTCTGAAGGATAGGTGCCAGTCTACTGTGCTTTGAAGGTCAGGTGCTAGGGTGCTGTGCTCTGAAGGTCAGGTGCTAGTCTACTGTGCTTTGAAGGTGAGGTATTAGTGTACTGTGCTTTGAAGGTCAGGTATTAGTGTACTGTGCTCTGAAGGTCAGGAGTTAGTATACTGTGCTTTGAAGGTCAGGTGTTAGTCTACTGTGCTTTGAAAGTCAGGTGTTAATGTACTGTGCTCTGAAGGTCAGGTATTAGTCTACTGTGCTTTGAAGGGCAATTGTAAATCTACGGTGCTTTGCAGGTCAGATGCAAGTCTACTGTGCTTTAAGGTCAGGTGTTAGTCTTCTAAGCTTAGAAGATCAGGTGTTAATCTTATAAACCTTGAAGGTCAGAAGTGAGCCAACTGTGCTCTGAAGGACAAGTGTTTCTCTACTAAACTTTGAGGGTCAAGTGAGAGAAAACTGTACTGTGAAAAACTGTGAACACACACACACACACACACACACACACACACACACACACACACACACACACACACACACACACACACACACACACACACACACACACACACACACACACACACACAACGCGAACAAGGGACACGTTCCTTGGACGCGAACAAGGGGACACAGGTGGAAACTGAGTACCCACATGAGCCACAGAGACGTTAGAAGGAACTTTTTCAGTGTCAGGTTAGTTAACGGATGGAATGCATTAGGCAGTGATGTGGTGGAGGCTGACTCCATACACAGTTTTAAATGTAGATATGATAGAGCCCACTAGGCTCAGGAATCTGTACACCAGTTGATTGACAGTTGAGAGGCGGGACCAAAGAGCCAAAGCTCAACCCCCGCAAGCACAAATAGGTGAGTACACACACACACACACACACAGGAGGTATCACAGGAAAAGTAAAATAAACACAAATAAGTCATAAATGAAAATCAAACACTCTAACATTGGAAAAATTATTGAAATGGAAATAATTTTATTTTTCTTTTACAGAATTCTTCAAAATTTTCATGATCATTTAATCATGGTGGTGGTTCTGGACCTAGACGACCGGGGGAAGACCATCATTGGAAACCAGGGACCTATGGCGTTTTAAGACAATCAGATTGGCTAAAACGCGGATCCTCCTTTTTGTTCTGTTAATAGCACCCTGCTGTTCCTGAGAGAGAAACAAACATTATTCTAATCTTACAGTAAACAATAATTATGTAAGTCTCGATTTAAAAAATCTTGCCCAAACGTTCATGATTGTTTTTTTAAGTGTACTAAGTAAGATAAGTGTCTTGCTTCACTATCATAAAACACAAGTCTTATATGTGGCATTTTGGGAGAAGCCGGAGTACAGTACTGTATACGTCTGGTGGTTGGAGGGGGGGGGAGGTTGCTGTGATACAACCCCATGTAATTCCAGAGAAGACGGGCACGTATACAACCCTTACAGTCACAATTATATTTTATATAATTATAAAGCAAGTGTGTGAGGATGGGTGGAGCGGACATGCAATACAGGACCAGTGTGAGATGTGGGAGGGCAAGACACAGTCCAGAAGGCAAGTGTGAGACATGGGAGGAACAGCAATCACTTTCGGAATCAACACAGCAAATTTACTGTTTTACCGAAATCCACCTATAAAAACATCCTGAAGATCATGGCAGAGACCATTATCAATTGCCTACAGATGATGAAGAACGCCTCACAACAATAGACTCAAGAAATCACTTGTGTAATAATGGACAAGATCCTGCAGCAGACCTCAGTTACACAAGAAACAGAATGAGACAAGACAGAGCACAAGAGGACAAACATCGCGACATGGACATACAGACAACCAACAACAGTCGGGTAGTCAAGACACCAGACCATAAAAATCCACAAAAACAACTGCAAGAAGTAGTGGCAACTCAAGATCAACGGAATCATTCAACACAAGAGACAGACAATAAACTTAAGTCAGTGAACCATCACTTGGCCAAGTCCCAAGTCCAAACTGGATTGGTAACTGACAAATTTAAAAAACTCTTCACAAGTCAGCGTCTTTCCTTGTGTAGCTTCTGGGGTTCAATGGCCCCTCAGCCCGCCGGTTAGTCGTATGGTCAAAAAAGGCTTTTGGACGCGGCTGCTCGCAGCCTGACATATGAATCCGGTAATTCTTGGAGGTGTTTGTCAAGGAGGTGTGTTTGTGTAGCGGGAGTGTGTCAACTTTTAAGCGGTCCCAATAATTAAGATGACATAGAGCGCATTCTGAAGTAGTTGAAGTAGAACTTCTGGTTGCAATTCTTTTAACCATGTCGTAGCTCAGTCGATTAGGGCAGCGTCTGGGATGCTCTCGGACGTAGGTTCGAACCCTCGTTACGGCCCATATGTATTTGTTCATTTGAGGCATCACGCTATTGTCATTTCTGTGTGTAATGAAGTAAGGGCGAAGAGGTAGAACGGCCTATTGACAGAGCTCGAGTGCATGGGTAATTGCGTAAAATCATGGTTTGAGTCTCGGAGAGGCTGCAGGATCCAAGTAAAGTCAGAAGAACTTCTGGATGCAATTCTGTTAACCTTGTTGTAACTCAGTCGATTAAGGCAGTGTATGGGATGCTCTCGGACATAGGTTCGAACCCTCGTCACTGCCTTTGTGGATTTGTTCATGCAGGAAATTCTGTAGTTAGTTGGAGACTCTCAAACGGGTGTTCAACTTTACAAACAGAAATGCTAGCCATTCAAAATGCTTTGGAACATACTCTTGCTGAACACAGACAACATGTTATACATACAGATTCGAGAACTGCCACTGAAACCTTCCAACAAGAACACATACGTGATAACATCCATCTGACCACAAACGTCATAGCATTAATGCAAAGATTCAAAAGTCAAGGCCGTCGGGTACTTATCAACTTGGTTCCAAGTCATGTGGGATTAATAGGGAAGGATATTGTACACAAAGTTTCAGAACTTGCAACTAAGAGAAGAAATATACACATTTACATTTTACAGAGTCCATCACGATTTAAGTGAGTACAGTTAATTTAAATAGAGTAATGCAGAAGATGTACAATGACCACAACAAAGCAGCAGCAACATCAGGATCTGCGGTTTTGTGCAAGAATTCAACTAACTAGGAACCGCTTATTTTGATAAAAGGAAGCCTTTTATCAAAATACACAAAACATAAGTACACTTATATAGCATCAAGCTTCGATACCCATGTGCATAGGAAATAGTCATACAGGTTCCAGAAGTTGGGAGGAAATGTCAGCACTGTGGAGAAATGCCCGACACACACCACTGAAACATTATCTAACACAGTGCAGTCACAAACCCAATATGATAACTATGATTCAACAGAGCAGAAGAAGTTGTCAAACACATGCAGCATATTCATACTGAAACGAACATACAAGTCATAAATACTCATACTCTGCCTAAATAAAAGAGAAACAAAAACAAGTAACACATAGTGGGCCAGCCAGAGGCTTAAGGCCTATGCCAGAATAACACTGAAACAAATAAAAATAAAAATGTGTTAGTCTACTGTACTTTGAAGAGTAGGTGTTAGTTTATTGAGCTTTGAAGGGCAGGTGTAAGTCTACCGAGCTTTGCAGGGCAGGTGTTAGTCTACTGTGCTTTGAAAGTCAGGTGTTAGTCTACTGTGCTTTGAAGGTCAGATGTTCGTCTACCGAGCTTTGAAGGTCAGGTATTAGTGTACTGTGCTTTGCAGGGCAGGTATTAGTCAACTGTGCTTTGCAGGGCAAGTGTTAGTCTACTGTGCTTTGAAGGTCATGTGATATTATACTATGCTTTGAAGGTCAGGTCTTAGTCTACTGTGCTTTGAAGGTCAGGTGCTAGTCTACTGTGCTTTGAAGGTCAGGTGCTAGTCTACTGTGCTATGAAGGTCAGGTGCTAGTCTACTGTGCTCTGAAGGTCAGGTGCTAGTCTACTGTGCTTTGAAGATTAGATGCTAGTCTACTGTGCTCTGAAGGTCAGGTGCTAGTCTACTGTGCTTTGAAGGTCAGGTGCTAGTGTACTGTGCTTTGAAGGTCAGGTGCTAGTGTACTGTGCTCTGAAGGTCAGGTGCTAGTCTATTGTGCTCTGAAGGATAGGTGCCAGTCTACTGTGCTTTGAAGGTCAGGTGCTAGGGTGCTGTGCTCTGAAGGTCAGGTGCTAGTCTACTGTGCTTTGAAGGTGAGGTATTAGTGTACTGTGCTTTGAAGGTCAGGTATTAGTGTACTGTGCTCTGAAGGTCAGGAGTTAGTATACTGTGCTTTGAAGGTCAGGTGTTAGTCTACTGTGCTTTGAAAGTCAGGTGTTAATGTACTGTGCTCTGAAGGTCAGGTATTAGTCTACTGTGCTTTGAAGGGCAATTGTAAATCTACGGTGCTTTGCAGGTCAGATGCAAGTCTACTGTGCTTTAAGGTCAGGTGTTAGTCTTCTAAGCTTAGAAGATCAGGTGTTAATCTTATAAACCTTGAAGGTCAGAAGTGAGCCAACTGTGCTCTGAAGGACAAGTGTTTCTCTACTAAACTTTGAGGGTCAAGTGAGAGAAAACTGTACTATGAAAAACTGTGAAAACACACACACACACACACACACACACACACACACACACACACACACACACACACACACACACACACACACACACACACACACACACACACACACACACACACACAACGCGAACAAGGGACACGTTCCTTGGACGCGAACAAGGGGACACAGGTGGAAACTGAGTACCCACATGAGCCACAGAGACGTTAGAAGGAACTTTTTCAGTGTCAGGTTAGTTAACGGATGGAATGCATTAGGCAGTGATGTGGTGGAGGCTGACTCCATACACAGTTTTAAATGTAGATATGATAGAGCCCACTAGGCTCAGGAATCTGTACACCAGTTGATTGACAGTTGAGAGGCGGGACCAAAGAGCCAAAGCTCAACCCCCGCAAGCACAAATAGGTGAGTACACACACACACACACACAGGAGGTATCACAGGAAAAGTAAAATAAACACAAATAAGTCATAAATGAAAATCAAACACTCTAACATTGGAAAAATTATTGAAATGGAAATAATTTTATTTTTCTTTTACAGAATTCTTCAAAATTTTCATGATCATTTAATCATGGTGGTGGTTCTGGACCTAGACGACCGGGGGAAGACCATCATTGGAAACCAGGGACCTATGGCGTTTTAAGACAATCAGATTGGCTAAAACGCGGATCCTCCTTTTTGTTCTGTTAATAGCACCCTGCTGTTCCTGAGAGAGAAACAAACATTATTCTAATCTTACAGTAAACAATAATTATGTAAGTCTCGATTTAAAAAATCTTGCCCAAACGTTCATGATTGTTTTTTTAAGTGTACTAAGTAAGATAAGTGTCTTGCTTCACTATCATAAAACACAAGTCTTATATGTGGCATTTTGGGAGAAGTCGGAGTACAGTACTGTATACGTCTGGTGGTTGGAGGGGGGGGGGAGGTTGCTGTGATACAACCCCATGTAATTCCAGAGAAGACGGGCACGTATACAACCCTTACAGTCACAATTATATTTTCTATAATTATAAAGCAAGTGTGTGAGGATGGGTGGAGCGGACATGCAATACAGGACCAGTGTGAGATGTGGGAGGGCAAGACACAGTCCAGAAGGCAAGTGTGAGACATGGGAGGAACAGCAATCACTTTCGGAATCAACACAGCAAATTTACTGTTTTACCGAAATCCACCTATAAAAACATCCTGAAGATCATGGCAGAGACCATTATCAATTGCCTACAGATGATGAAGAACGCCTCACAACAATAGACTCAAGAAATCACTTGTGTAATAATGGACAAGATCCTGCAGCAGACCTCAGTTACACAAGAAACAGAATGAGACAAGACAGAGCACAAGAGGGCAAACAACGCGACATGGACATACAGACAACCAACAACAGTCGGGTAGTCAAGACACCAGACCATAAAAATCCACAAAAACAACTGCAAGAAGTAGTGGCAACTCAAGATCAACGGAATCATTCAACACAAGAGACAGACAATAAACTTAAGTCAGTGAACCATCACTTGGCCAAGTCCCAAGTCCAAACTGGATTGGTAACTGACAAATTTAAAAAACTCTTCACAAGTCAGCGTCTTTCCTTGTGTAGCTTCTGGGGTTCAATGGCCCCTCAGCCCGCCGGTTAGTCGTATGGTCAAAAAAGGCTTTTGGACGCGGCTGCTCGCAGCCTGACATATGAATCCGGTAATTCTTGGAGGTGTTTGTCAAGGAGGTGTGTTTGTGTAGCGGGAGTGTGTCAACTTTTAAGCGGTCCCAATAATTAAGATGACATAGAGCGCATTCTGAAGTAGTTGAAGTAGAACTTCTGGTTGCAATTCTTTTAACCATGTCGTAGCTCAGTCGATTAGGGCAGCGTCTGGGATGCTCTCGGACGTAGGTTCGAACCCTCGTTACGGCCCATATGTATTTGTTCATTTGAGGCATCACGCTATTGTCATTTCTGTGTGTAATGAAGTAAGGGCGAAGAGGTAGAACGGCCTATTGACAGAGCTCGAGTGCATGGGGTAATTGCGTAAAATCATGGTTTGTGTCTCGGAGAGGCTGCAGGATCCAAGTAAAGTCAGAAGAACTTCTGGATGCAATTCTGTTAACCTTGTTGTAACTCAGTCGATTAAGGCAGTGTATGGGATGCTCTCGGACATAGGTTCGAACCCTCGTCACTGCCTTTGTGGATTTGTTCATGCAGGAAATTCTGTAGTTAGTTGGAGACTCTCAAATGGGTGTTCAACTTTACAAACAGAAATGCTAGCCATTCAAAATGCTTTGGAACATACTCTTGCTGAACACAGACAACATGTTATACATACAGATTCGAGAACTGCCACTGAAACCTTCCAACAAGAACACATACGTGATAACATCCATCTGACCACAAACGTCATAGCATTAATGCAAAGATTCAAAAGTCAAGGCCGTCGGGTACTTATCAACTTGGTTCCAAGTCATGTGGGATTAATAGGGAAGGATATTGTACACAAAGTTTCAGAACTTGCAACTAAGAGAAGAAATATACACATTTACATTTCACAGAGTCCATCACGATTTAAGTGAGTACAGTTAATTTAAATACAGTAATGCAGAAGATGTACAGTGACCACAACAAAGCAGCAGCAACATCAGGATCTGCGGTTTTGTGCAAGAATTCAACTAACTAGGAACCGCTTATTTTGATAAAAGGAAGCCTTTTATCAAAATACACAAAACATAAGTACACTTATTTAGCATCAAGCTTCGATACCCATGTGCATAGGAAATAGGCATACAGGTTCCAGAAGTTGGGAGGAAATGTCAGCACTGGAGAAATGCCCGACACACACCACTGAAACATTATCTAACACAGTGCAGTCACAAACCCAATATGATAACTATGATTCAACAGAGCAGAAGAAGTTGTCAAACACATGCAGCATATTCATACTGAAACGAACATACAAGTCATAAATACTCATACTCTGCCTAAATAAAAGAGAAACAAAAACAAGTAACACATAGTGGGCCAGCCAGAGGCTTAAGGCCTATGCCAGAATAACACTGAAACAAATAAAAATAAAAATGTGTTAGTCTACTGTACTTTGAAGAGTAGGTGTTAGTTTATTGAGCTTTGAAGGGCAGGTGTAAGTCTACCGAGCTTTGCAGGGCAGGTGTTAGTCTACTGTGCTTTGAAAGTCAGGTGTTAGTCTACTGTGCTTTGAAGGTCAGATGTTCGTCTACCGAGCTTTGAAGGTCAGGTATTAGTCTACTGTGCTTTGCAGGGCAGGTATTAGTCAACTGTGCTTTGCAGGGCAAGTGTTAGTCTACTGTGCTTTGAAGGTCATGTGATATTATACTATGCTTTGAAGGTCAGGTCTTAGTCTACTGTGCTTTGAAGGTCAGGTGCTAGTCTACTGTGCTTTGAAGGTCAGGTGCTAGTCTACTGTGCTATGAAGGTCAGGTGCTAGTCTACTGTGCTCTGAAGGTCAGGTGCTAGTCTACTGTGCTTTGAAGATTAGATGCTAGTCTACTGTGCTCTGAAGGTCAGGTGCTAGTCTACTGTGCTTTGAAGGTCAGGTGCTAGTGTACTGTGCTTTGAAGGTCAGGTGCTAGTGTACTGTGCTCTGAAGGTCAGGTGCTAGTCTACTGTGCTCTGAAGGACAGGTGCCAGTCTACTGTGCTTTGAAGGTCAGGTGCTAGGGTGCTGTGCTCTGAAGGTCAGGTGCTAGTCTACTGTGCTTTGAAGGTGAGGTATTAGTGTACTGTGCTTTGAAGGTCAGGTATTAGTGTACTGTGCTCTGAAGGTCAGGAGTTAGTATACTGTGCTTTGAAGGTCAGGTGTTAGTCTACTGTGCTTTGAAGGTCAGGTGTTAATGTACTGTGCTCTGAAGGTCAGGTATTAGTCTACTGTGCTTTGAAGGGCAATTGTAAATCTACGGTGCTTTGCAGGTCAGATGCAAGTCTAATGTGCTTTAAGGTCAGGTGTTAGTCTTCTAAGCTTAGAAGATCAGGTGTTAATCTTATAAACCTTGAAGGTCAGAAGTGAGCCAACTGTGCTTTGAAGAACAAGTGTTTGTCTAGTAAACTTTGAGGGTCAAATGAGAGAAAACTGTACTGTTAAAAACTGTGAAAACACACACACACACACACACACATGCACGCACGCACGCACGCACGCACGCACACACACACGCACACACACACACACACACACACACACACACACACACACACAACGCGAACAAGGGACACGTGCCCAGCAAACACAAATCATCTACACAACGTTCGCCTATCTCTTCCCATAGGTGTGGGAATGATTTGCATTGAGAATGGTGCAGGAGAGCCTTTGAGAAACTTTTACTCAAAAAATCCAAACACAAAGGTTTAATTATAAATTGTTTTTCTACAATTATTTTCTTCCAAATGTAAAAAAATAGTTTTTACATGTTTAAATATAAAATTTATGGTGTTTTTTTGTAAAATTCATTAATAAATTGTGAATGATATATATTGGCTGAGTGAAACCTTTAAAATCCATTTAGTTATAATTTGAACAGAAAAAAGTATTTATCCAAATTTTCTAAAAATCGCTCTTTTTAACACAATTTGACTCCTTATACATTCCACTAAACACTATATCATGTTTAAATATATAATTTATGTATTATTCTCTAAAATAATTTATATAAGTTGCTGGAAAGTGGTGTTAAAGATTCTGAAAACTTTTTGTTGTGTTATTATTGGAATGTTCTTATTAACTATGTCTCAAGTTCACAGTTTATCAAACAAGAATATTAACATTCGTCAACTCTTAAAATCTTATATGTTATCTTGCTGGTGCAAAATGGGTGAATCTTTAGGAACAGCTATAGTATCTATATATCACAAATGGTGTTTTCCCTAACTCAAACAATGTAGGGTTTATTATTCTACACATATTTCTAATGACTCTTAGATGTTTACATTCTCTGAAGTATAATTGTGAAGGCTGTGTCCATCACTCTCAACACAGATTCTTAAACTCCTCTCTGCAGGTTCAACTATATAATTAGTTTCCATTTTGAATCTCCATGGACATTTGTATCCAAAATGAAACCAATGTGGTTTCCTTCAGCGCCTTCAGCCAGCACATTTGCTCATTCATTTCCACAGATTCCAACATGGTAGGGGATTTACAGAAATTTGTATATTCATATTGTTATATATTAAAAATATGAATGCAGTTCAATATGATAAGACAAATACATGAGTTTATGATAAATTCGTTTTCTGTGATATACCATTGATATGCTCTTTTTTTCTTTAAACGGCAGACTAAACTAAAGTGCTCACATCAACAGATTTGATGTATAAATGGTCAACGCTCAACAGAGTTAGTATAAATGTATTAGTATAAATCTTACTTGTCTCATTGTTAATTCACATTCAATGTCAACTTGTGGTTTTGATGTGGCACGTTTGGCCAAGACACCCCACCCCATTATGCACCCCATACCCATCTTGTGGGCGGTTGTGGAAAGGGTTACAGAGGCACATAATGGGCTCAGGGACTGAACCCCACAATTCATTTAGCTAAGCAAGTTACAATCTTGATGAGCTAGTTACAAAATTCAATATAAGTCATCACATCAACAATGGGTTCGAGATCGACCTCAAGTACAGGTTCTAAATTAACACTTTCCTGGATTTTCGACTTGGAATTACGGGCGTTTTCCCTAACCGCTTGTCGGATCACGACGTAAATTTACGGTGCGGTTTAAAATATTTGTAAAAAATCCAGTTTAAATCCGATTTACTTGGGGTTTGTTTCAAACTCCGCGCCATGAAATTCCTGTTCTCTTGGGTAGGCCGCAAGTCACGTCGGCCTACTGGGTCACGTGACAGGCCCATTGTTTTGTTGTCACGTGGAGCAATCGGATCTCTCTCCCCTCGCCCAACCTACACAATGCAGACACAAAGAAAGTTCAGAAAAGAAAACGAGTTCGCAGGGCAGATGGAACAGTAAGACTACAGCAGGTTGTGGTGAACAAACCACAGGCAATTGTTGACTACAATAAGTTCATGAAGGGTGTTGACCACTTTGATCAAATGGTAAAGTATTACCATTTCGCCAGGAAATGTCACAAGTGGACCAAGAAAATAACATTTTATTTCTTGCAAATGGCATTGCAAAACGCTTATGCATTGTACAAGGCCAACACAGATGATCGAAGGAAACTAACTCTGCTCTAGTTCCATGAAGTTGCTATTTGGTCTTTATTGAAATTTGACAAGGCAGAGTGGCCTGCAACAACTACACCATCTCCACATCTAGTTCATGCTCCAGACATAAATCATGACACTGGTCCTGTGTATCCTGCTGCTGACCCGTCAACACCTGGCCCGTCGGGTGTGAGGCGCCCTCTCTTCACGTCTACACCTAGTGCTGAAGCTGAATCTGATGAAGATAATTCATATTCCACATTAGTGTTTGAAAACAATAGTGAGAGCGATGATTCAGACAGTAGTTTATTGCCAACCCAGAGACAACAGCGACGTGTTCAGTGATATCAAAATGAGCGCTGTAGGATGACTGTGAGGCTGGCAACAAACGAAAGAGTATGAACATTTACTTCCTGTTTGGGTGTCACGGCGAGTCATCTTCGTGTTTATTTACTTCGTGGTGGGATACCAAATGCTTCGGTGACATTTTATGCATATGATCTTGTAGAGAATTTTATTGCCAACGCATTGATACCAAAATGAAAAACGTAGCTCGAGAATTGAGGTTAGGAGCGTGAAAAGATTATAAACTTTTTTGTGTTTACGCTTGAGCGCCCAGAACGCCGCGCGCACAACCCGCTTGTTTTTCCAGCTAGTGCCGCGCGCACTAAAGTGTGCAGTATACACACCATAATGCACCAGTACACACAATAAGGTACCAGTACACACTATAAGGCACCAGTACACGCCATAAGGCACCAGAACACACACCATAAGGCACCAGAACACACCATAAGGCACCAGTACACACCATAAGGCACCAGTACACACCATAAGGCACCAGTACACACCATAAGGCACCAGTACACACCATACGGCACCAGTACACACCATAAGGCACCAGTACACACCATAAGGAGCCAGTACACACTATAAGGCACCAGTATATACCATAAGGCACCAGTACACACCATAAGGCACCATTACACACCATAAGGCACCAGTACACACCATAAGGCACCAGTACACACCATAAGACACCAGTACACACCATAAGGCACCAGTACGCACCATACGGCACCAGAACACACCATAAGGCACCAGTACACACCATAAAGCACCAGTACACACAATAAAGCCCCAGTACACACCATAAGGAACCAGTACACACCATAAGGCACCAGTATACACAATAAGGTACAAGTACACACCATAAGGCACCAGTACACACCATAATGCACCAGTACACACTATAAGGCACCAGTACACGCCATAATGCACCAGTACACACCATAAGGCACCAGTACACACCATAATGCACCAGTACACATCATATGGCACCAGTACACACCATAAGGCACCAGAACACACACCATAAGGCACCAGTACACACCATAATGCACCAGTACACACCATAATGCACCAGTACACACCATAATGCACCAGTACACACCATAAGGCACCAGTACACAATAAGGCACCAGTACACACAATAATGCACCAGTACACACCATAAGGCACCAGTCACTCCATACGGCACCAGTACGCACCATAAGGCACTAGAACACACCATAAGGCACCAGTACACACCATAAAGCACCAGTATACACCATAAGGCCCCAGTACACACCATTAGGTACGAGTACACACTATAAGGCACCAGTACACACCTACAGGTATTTGTTTCTGGTGTGGTGCTCATGGGATCTGTTACAACCTTCTAGGAAGCTTTTAGGGTCAGGATTGACATTACAGTGCAGCGTTTTATATATATAAAATACACATGAGAGTATGTGCAGGGACTTAATATCTAACATATTCAGAGATTTGAGTAAGGGGTCCATATATACTGCCCGGTTGCCTGAAATGCTATATGCCTACTATATTGGCTTTAGGTATTGTATGCACTAGCTCTATCTATAAATCCAACATTATGTTTGTAAATCAACTATGTATGTACTTTCCTGAATAAAATTGACTTTACTCTACACTTATATGCTCTGTGGATTTGTTATCCCCTATCGTTTGGGAGAAAAAAAATGACTAATACGTTCGGCAAATGACTTTGACTTCAACTTCACTTTGACTTCGTTCATGTCATCTTATTTTCCGTAATATATAAAGGTTATGACAATGCAATTATATTATTGTGTGCAAATAAGTTGGAAATTTCATGTACCCTAAAAATAGTAAAATAAAGAATAAGAATAATTAAATAATTGTTGTAGTAAATTGTCACACGTTCATCATACGCAAACGAACACACAGTGTGGAGCGTCAGTAGACCAAGGTCCGCGCCATTTTAAAACACGGCTTCGAATGTAAGTAATGTTTTTCTCGTACTAACACTGTGTATGCAATAGATTAGGTCTTGAATTCACAAATTTAGTTGTTACATCTGACAGAGTACGTTAGACGGTGTAATGCTGGTCCATGTTGATGTATTTGTGGGCTTGGTTGGTTTAAATGTGATGGCACACAATATGGGCACCCCACAACATGCTGTTGAAGTTGGAATGCATGGCATAGGCTCCTCAAACAATGTTCTTTATGTGGTCCTCAGGTGATAGTTTTCTATTTAGAACCACCCCTAGATCTCTTTCTTTATCAGAATTCCTTAAAGATTTCTCACATGGTTTTCCTAATGATAGATTGTGGTCTGTAAGGGACAGGTGGGATGTATGGATTAGTTGATAATAGTTCCAGTCCACCTGTAGACAGGAATCTCACATCAGCTTATATATTATACAAGGATAAGATTTGATAAATTCAGTTATTTGACTGAACACTGGCTCTGTTTAAATCAGAGATTTAAACATACATAGTCTAACCTAGCTCCATAACTAACTGCCATTAGCCGGCTCTGTTTAAATCAGAGATTTAAACATACATAGTCTAACCTAGCTCCATAACTAACAGCCATTAGCCATCCATGCACAGCCATCAGCCGGGCCATAGACCGGCTATTTTGCTTTTTTCCCAAGCCGGTCTATGTTTTTTTTCGATGCCTCAGTGGCCCATGCACAGGTCCGTTCAAGGGGATTAAATAGCCGTTCTATGGCCCCAGGGTTTGTATTTTATCAAACCCTTATTAGAATAATAGATCTCGTAATAATTTTGCAAAAATAGTGGCATTTACTATTTTAAAAAGCTCGGGTGCAGGGGGGGGGGGGGGTTGTGTAAAAGCCTGGTTTGTGCCTCGGAGAGGCTATGGGATCCAGTAAGATCGTCCTTCCTTTCCTCCCTAGAATCTGGATGTAGCAGGTGCTCAATTGTCAAAAGTGAAAAATTGGGTTTGTCTTCCGAATGCACCATATCTGTAAATTTTTTAATAATCTTTTAAAAATAGTAAATGCCACTATTTTTGCAAAATTATTACGAGATCTATTATTCTAATAAGGGTTTGATAAAATACAGTAGACTGCCTACTGGATAATAGTTCCAGTCCACCTGTAGACAGGGATCTCACATCAGCTTGTATATTATACAAGGATAAGATTTGATAAATTCAGTTATTTGACTGAACACTGGCTCTGTTTAAATCAGAGATTTAAACATACATAGTCTAACCTAGCTCCATAACTAACAGCCATTAGCCATCCATGTACAGCCGGGCCATAGACCGGCTATTTTGCTTTTTTCCCAAGCCGGTCTATGTTTTTTTTCGATGCCTCAGTGGCCCATGCACAGGTCCATTCAAGGGGATTAAATAGCCGTTCTATGGCCCCAGGGTTTGTATTTTATCAAACCCTTATTAGAATAATAGATCTCGTAATAATTTTGCAAAAATAGTGGCATTTACTATTTTAAAAAGCTCGGGTGCAGGGGGGGGGGGTTGTGTAAAAGCCTGGTTTGTGCCTCGGAGAGGCTATGGGATCCAGTAAGATCGTCCTTCCTTTCCTCTCTAGAATCTGGATGTAGCAGGTGCTCAATTGTCAAAAGTGAAAAATTGGGTTTGTCTTCCGAATGCACCATATCTGTAAATTTTTTAATAATCTTTTAAAAATAGTAAATGCCATTATTTTTGCAAAATTATTACGAGATCTATTATTCTAATAAGGGTTTGATAAAATACAGTAGACTGCCTACTGGTTTTACCTGTAATAAGGTTTGATACAGATGATTATGATTATGGTTTTGGCCTCCACCACCCTCTCACCTAACTTGTTCCAACCATGTCTACCACGCAGCTTGCGAAAGTTAATTTTCTAATATTTCTGTGGCATCTTTGTTTGGTTACCTTTTACAATATCTTCTTTTTATTCTACCATCTAGTTTTGGCATTTTATGCCTCTAACCTGGGAGCCACTTATTGGCAAGTTTATACCTTTACCAGTTGATGTGATTCTTTAGATATGGGCACCATATCTCCAGGTGTCCTACACAATTAGCTTTAATTAAATTTTCCAAAATTATCACTTACACTTGTAATACAGGGTTCGAGGTTCCCTATAGTGTCCTTTATTGAAGTAGAGTTTAACAACAATTTCAATGTCCCTATTTTCTTTTAGATTATATCTCAACATATAATTAATGTCCAACAGGACATGATTACTCTTTCCAATGGGAGGATGGTATTGAATATTTGATCTAGTACTGATGGAATAATTTATATAATAATCACTAGAAATTATTTCGATAAGAATTTGAATTTATGCATGTCTTTGTTTTGGCATGCCTCTATTTCCATATGTTACATTTCTGCATGTCTCCAATTCTGGAAGTGTTCACTTTTGCATGTGCCTGACAAGGATGTTATATGCACCAGCTTTAATTATCACACATTGTATATAATGAATGACTTATTTTTAGAATTTTAATACATATTGCATCTGTCAATACATTATTAACAATAATATAGGTAATATGGTAGTCTAATGTAGAAATTTGACACTCTTTAACAGAATGTACGAGTATAAGCGAAAAAAGCGACTCCAATACAACAACAGATGGATGCAAGTATCAAGAAGGCTAAAACGTATACACAAAATGCATCCAAATACAGCTGTACACACTAGTGAACCCATTAATCTTACTGAGGCAGCATCAAGTTCA
Organism: Procambarus clarkii; assembly: GCF_040958095.1. NCBI lineage: Eukaryota > Metazoa > Arthropoda > Malacostraca > Decapoda > Cambaridae > Procambarus > Procambarus clarkii. The sequence continues at coordinate 53,470,868 of NC_091157.1, forward strand.
GAGATTGAGTCGTCAGACAATGACATTAGTTCTTTTGAAGCCGAGTCAAATCAAGAGTATGGATTAGGCTCTGAAATTGATGATTTACACATGAATCTTACTGATATTCATGATGTATTATCTAATTCTCAAAGTGAGGAGGAGAATGATGACCATGATAATCATCATTCACTTGTTTACCCACAGAATTTATTAATTCAGTGGGTAAACAAGAATGGTGTTACACACAATGCTGTTGATGAATTATTAAAAATTTTGAGGCAAATGGGAATTGACTACTTACCAAAAACAGCTCGGACACTAATCAGTTCTGAAAGGTACATAGAAACTCAGCAAAAATCTGGAATGAAATATGTCTACTTTGGGTTAAAAGAGGAACTGTTAAAAAACATAAGTAGATATCCAAAAGCAACTATAAAAGGACTGAGACAATTATTATTGTCATGTAACATTGATGGCCTTCCTATATTTAGAAGCAAAAATGATGCTTTGTGGCCAGTTCTCTGTGCAGTAATGAATATTAAACCTTTGAAAGTCTTTCCAGTTGTCCTCATGTATGGACGTTCTAAGCCAAGTGATTTAAATTTCTTATATGATTTTATATCTGATATGGATGACCTTTTGTTGCATGGGATTCAGTATGGTAACAGAACTATCAACATAAAATAACAATGTGTAATTTGTGATGCACCTGCTAAGGCTATGGTGAAGTCCATAAAACTGTTTTCAGGTTATTATGGCTGTGACAAATGTGAACAGAAAGGTACTTGGATGGGGAAAATGACATATCCAGAAGTAACAAATTTAACCATTAGAACAGACACACGCTTCCGTAATCAATCTAACTCGCAACATCATCATGGTAAATCACCATTCTGTGACTTGAACATAGACTTAATTGCAGCGTTTCCCATTGACTATATGCACCAGGTGTGCCTTGGTGTTATGAAGCGACTTCTTGTCACCTGGATACGGAAAAACACATTTAAATTATGTAGCCGCCAGATTTCTGAAATTAGTGCTAGATTGGTGAGCTTAAAAGATTTTGTGCCCAATATTTTTGCACGTAAACCACGAGGTTTGGAAGAAATTGACAGATGGAAGGCAACTGAATACAGACAGTTTCTTCTCTACACAGGAAAGCTTGTATTGAAAGGTATTCTACCCCAAGAGATGTATGATCATTTCCTTACTCTCAGTGTTGGTATAAGTTTTCTTGTTTCGCCCACATGTATGTCCTTAAAATACGGCAAATATGCTCATGACCTTTTGCTGAATTTTGTATCAAGGTGTGGTGATCTGTATGGGAAAGATTTTCTAGTCTACAATGTTCACAGTTTGATTCACCTAACAGCAGATGCTGAGGAACATGGTACTCTTGACAGTTGTTCAGCTTTTCCATTTGAAAATTATTTGCATCAGCTGAAAAAGATGGTCAGATCAAGTAAAAATCCAATTGTCCAAATTACAAAAAGAATAAAGGAGGCTGAAAATACCATGATTTATAAAACATCTCCAGATAATAAAATTTCTCATAAATTTCCTAACAATGTATATTCGTTACCTGGATATAATTGCTGTGAAGTGTTAAGGACTGTACACAGCTGAAGAAGTGAAGAAAATTACTTCATTGTTAGGGTATATCCTTTTCAAAGCACAATATTTACTAGTCCTTGTGATTCAAGAATATTTGGGGCCTTCAATGTTAATCCACGTAAGGACTTTTTAAAAAAAAGTGTATAGGATTAACACATCAACCAGAGGAATGTTAATCAAGAAAACAGAAAGTACTTATATCTTCTTGTCAATACTACATGATTTATGACTAGTAAGTTTCTTGTGATTATGTTTTTGATTCTTGTGCAAGCTGTAGGAATACTCTTTGCTTACATTGCAAACTTTTAACTTTAGTAAAAAGTATTGTTCACCATCATAACATATTAGAATTAAGGTTAACATTGTTGTTTAGTACTACTATATAAAATTAGTGACTGCTTATTTTCTTAGACACTGATAATGTGCTGCAGAAAATGTCCCTAATCAGTTTAAATTTGTAGATGGCTGAATCTGAAAATAAATACATCGTTGTGGAAGATGAAGAAGGAGAATTGTCAATCATCCATATCAAATGGATGTTTAGTGCATCTGATGTAAGTCAATATATATATATATTGTTTATTTGCAAAATTAAAACATTAGTATTTAAAATATGTGTATATGATATATGTTGATAGATTTAGAGATATATATGTATATAATATATGAAATACAGTGGGGCCTCGATTTATGAGACATACATTTACATATAAATATATTTACAAATATATGTCCCCTTTCCAGGGATCAAACGTGGGCTATTGGCCACGTGAAAACCAATCATCGAAAGCCAAAAGAGGAGAAATACCAGACCCATCAAAATGGAGACGTTTCAACATCAGCAAGATTTATTCCATTGATAGTAATTAAATACAAGCATTGATTCATATGGTTAAATCAAAAATTTCTCAATGTTTTGATGTTATACAACGTTTCGTAATAATGAATTATATATACTCTAATTTTTATTATAGGTACTTGGGAACTTGCTCTAAAACACCTTAAAAAGGCAGAAGAAACGTCAAATATGGAAAGTGACACAGACACAAGTTATCACCATAGGGCAGCAAAATACAGAAGAATACCAAATGATGTGGATGGAGGTATGTAGGAATGAATGTTTAGAGTTATTCAAAATAATTGTTAAAAAAATGAAACATGATTGGCTTAATGGAACAAATAATCTTATTTACTAGGTAATATATTTTGCTAGGTAATATATTAAAATATATATATAGATATATGTTAATAGCTTTTCTGAATGCATTAAACGTTTTTGTTTCAGACAGTGAAGATTCACCACCAAGAAAAGTAACTGTTTCCATGCCCCGAAAGACTGCCGAGTGTAAGCTGACTCTAGATGAACATCAAAATAATATGATACAGGAATCAGGTAATTTAATTTAATTGAAAACATTTTATTTCTTTTTGTATGATGGTTTTCTTTTTAACAGAACAAGACAGAACTGATCAGAACTGGACAGAACTATTTTGTATTTAAAACTATTTTGTAAATATTTTCTATACAATGCTAATACGCTTCCACCCCTGACAGAATCTTGTGGGACCAGCAAGTCTATCTACAGGCCCAGTAAAATACCTTCCCCTCAAACTCCTAGACAAGACAGAACTGGTAAGCTTTAAGTAACTGGAGAAACATTTACATACACAGATAGTAACGTACTTGTGTATGATTTTAATGTAATATATTTTTACCAGCCTTCAGGGTGATGGAAACACTTTAAATGGTGTCGCTCCATTGTGTGAAACAAATTTTTTTAATGCATTCATAAAAGCTATAAGCTAATGTAATAATTCAATAATTTCTATTTGTAGTTTTATGTATTTAAAACTATTTTGTAAATATTTTCTATACAATGCTAATACGCTTCCACCCCTGACAGAATCTTGTGGGACCAGCAAGTCTATCTACAGGCCGAGTACAAAACCTTCCCCTCAAACTCCAAGACAAGACAGAACTGAAAGCTCTCCTTTCGAAAAATCTAGTAAGTACCGATTTATTATGTGTTGATTCTTTATTTTTTGTTATACATACAAGAAAATACATTGAGGGAGAGTACAGACTTGAAATTTTACATTCTTGTAAAGCAAGTAAGTAGATGATGGTAGTATCATCAAACAATACAGGTTTAATCATGTTAGAGACATAAAGCAGATCATTGATGTATATAACAAATAGGAGGGGGTCTAAGGATGCTGCCCTGTGTCACCCCTATCATAGAATGGGAGAGGTTACATAATTGAAGGCTACATGACAGTAGCCCATTTGACAGTGACCTGACACCAATGTGTCTGTCACTAAAATAGGATCCACTAAGGATCAATACATATATCATATATATGCAACACTAAATGCTTGTTCTAGTAAGCCTTTTTTTTTTTGCAGTAACAGAAAAAATGGAATACATAATGAAGGAATTATCAAAATTGACATTTTTATCAGGGGATATCCTGAATATTGTCAAAATGACGGAAACCCATATGTCAAAAACACATGGAGATATACCAATCCTGGAAGACATTCTTCCATCCCCACTTGAAACTGTTGAGCAGGTGGAAAGTCTGTCACACGAGCTAAAAGTTAACAGTGAATATAAAAAGAGTATGGTAAGTGTTGCTTAATTCTTTTAGCCTGAGTATGGTAAGTGTTGCTGAATTTGTTTAGCCTTGTACATATGTCTTTTGATTAGTTTTTTTGCGGATGAAGGAAGGTGGGGTGGCACATAATTGATTGTTCAGTGTTATGTTTAAGGTACAAATAAAACAAAAGCAAAAGTTACTCAAATTCGTTGATTCTTGTAATAGTTAAGAAGGAAAATATTTTAATGCTATTTATTTAATACAGTTGGAAATTAGAAAATCTAATGTTGAGATTGAAAGATATATATTATTCTCTATTACCTTACAGCTTATGCATTATTTTAACAGGTCCAGACGCTGTCTCAAATGGGCGGTGCAAGCTGTGGAGACACAGTGAGACGAATGATGAGGAGGATAGGGACCTATGGGGTCTGGTCTCAGTATTCACTCGTTGGGCGCAAAAGGAAACGTGTCTTCAAAACCTTGGATATTTGTAATGTAATAATAAGTACGTAAATTTGACATTTTTTTGGATTATATATGTCTGCATGTATTATATATTATACTTGCATGCTTGTTAATGACTTGTATTCTAGTCTTGTGGGTATCTCCTTTCTCCTACGGGCCAACTGCTTTGTTCTTACCTAGCATTTTGCTTTGTTTGGGTATGAATGTTTGTGTACCTTCATTGTATATTTTGCAAAATTTGCCATATATCTCATTATTTACTCCTCTGCCTAGCAACAAGTCTGTCTAATTATACTCAATAACTATTTTTGAAAGTTCCCCATAGTGTCCTTTATTGAAATAGAGTTCATGAACCGTTTCAATGTCCTTATTTTCTTCTAGATTATATCTTAAAGTATATTTAAATGTTATTGTTATTAAATGTTATTGTGACATTGCATTGCAATTGAGCTGCGTTGTTAACCATTCTGTTCATTTCATGAGTATATTTTATTTTCTATTTTTTCATATCATTTTTTTTATGTGTTTTTATTTTTCAGTGATGGGAATATCAGATCATTTGATGTTCCCATCAGAAAATTGGGAAAGTCAGATCTTTTGATGTTCCCAATTTTCAGATGGAAGCATCAGACCATTATGGAATGCATGGGACGAGGTAGTTTAGAATGGTGGGGGAGGACGAGAGGGGGGATGGTGGGGAAGACGAGGGAACAGAGGAGAGGGTAATGGTGGGGAGGACGAGGGGACTGGGGATGGTGGGGACAGGGGAATGGAGAATGCTGGGGAGGACAAAGGGGACGAGGGGACGGAGGAAGACTGGAGAACAGGGGAACACCTAAATAAAAGCCAACAATGTTATTACTCTGTGGCTTCTTGTCTCCTGACAAAAAGAATTATAATTATATATATTAATTAATTCTTATAAATTTCCAGAAGCCTGTATCAACACCCACACTAATGCAACTGAAAGAGATGTTGAGACAAGTATTGCTGGTATGTTGAAGAACGCCCCAAACAAACACGGTGGAAACAGATACAAGGTAAAGTTTGCCAATTTGCTGTAGTCTAATTCAATCTCTTTTTAGTAATCTTTGTGAACATTTATGCTATGAATAAGATAAAATAATGTAATTGATTTTGACTAAATATGTAGATATATTTAATTTTCTGAGCACTAATAATGAAAGAAAACCAAAATAAAAGGTGGCTACTATCTCTAATAATGGGCTGGAATAATGCAGGATATAATAATATATATATATATAAATATATATACATATATTTATATATATATATATATATTTATTTATATAAATATATATATGATATATAGATTCTATTCTATTATTCTATTCTATTCTATAGTTTTATATAGATTCTTGTTTTAGTTTTTTTCTATAATATGGAAAGGGTTTTTAATTAATAAATTAAATATTATATAATAAAATAATGTATTATTGAAAACAATTAGTAACAAACAATATTTCATTACAGGGTGGTGAAGCAAGAAGACATGTGCATCACACAGCAGACTTGGATATGACGAATACTGAAAATGGCGGAGAGCCTGGTGCATGGCATACCGCTGAATCTTCTCTAATGTCTATATAGAAGAATCTTTGTTTCTGTGTGTATATATGTATATATATAATTAATAAAATATATATATATATATATATATATATATATATATATATATATATATATATATATATATATATATATATATATATATATATATATATATATATATATATATATATATATATATATATATATATATATATATATATATATATATATATGTCGTACCTAGTAGCCAGAACTCACTTCTCAGCCTACTATGCAAGGCCCGATTTGCCTAATAAGCCAAGTTTTCCTGAATTAATATATTTTCTCTAATTTTTTTCTTATGAAATGATAAAGCTACCCATTTCATTATGTATGAGGTAAATTTTTTTTTATTGGATTTAAAATTAATGTAGATATACGATCGAACCTAACCAACCCTACCTAACCTAACCTAACCTATCTTTATAGGTAATGTTAGGTTAGGTAGCCAAAAAAAACTAGGTTAGGTTAGGTTAGGTAGGTTAGGTAGACGAAAAAACATTAATTCATGAAAACTTGGCTTATTAGGCAAACCGGGCCTTGCATAGTAGGCTGAGAAGTGAGTTCTGGCTATTAGGTACGACATATATATATATATATATATATATATATATATATATATATATATATATATATATATATATATATATATATATATATATATATATATATATATATATATATATATATATTAGTATATTTTGGTAGCAGTCTTTCCTGTAGACATATATTATTAAATATGACCGAAAAAGTAAGATTAATAATTCTAACACGAATTTTCTCAATCTTTCGTACATTACGCTTCACTGTTGGAGGTAAATCAAAAATCACTTCTCCAAAATTCATTTTTATTTCTAGTCTGACGCGACACGGGCGCGTTTCGTAAAACTTATTACATTTTCAAAGACTTCACAAATACACAACTGATTAGAACTTACGTATCTCTGCTATTATATCTACATTTGAGTGAGGTGGGAGGGATGATGTGGCATATAGTGATGTGGCATTAACACAAGACAGAACATGAGGGGATATTAATAGGGTATTAAAAGTATCAACACAAGTCAGAACAGAAACAATGGGTATTGAATAGAAGTGTTTGTAGAAAGCCTATTGGTCCATATTTCTTGATGCTTCTATATTGGAGCGGAGTCTTGAGGTGGGTAGAATATAGTTGTGCAATAATTGGCTGTTGATTGCTGGTGTTGACTTCTTGATGTGTAGTGCCTCGCAAACGTCAAGCCGCCTGCTATCGCTGTATCTATCGATGATTTCTGTGTTGTTTACTAGGATTTCTCTGGCGATGGTTTGGTTATGGGAAGAGATTATATGTTCCTTAATGGAGCCCTGTTGCTTATGCATCGTTAAACGCCTAGAAAGAGATGTTGTTGTCTTGCCTATATACTGGGTTTTTTGGAGCTTGCAGTCCCCAAGTTGGCATTTGAAGGCATAGACGACGTTAGTCTCTTTTAAAGCGTTCTGTTTTGTGTCTGGAGAGTTTCTCATGAATAGGCTGGCTGTTTTTCTGGTTTTATGGTAAATCGTCAGTTGTATCCTCTGATTTTTGTCTGTAGGGATAACGTTTCTATTAACAATATCTTTCAGGACCCTTTCCTCCGTTTTATGAGCTGTGGAAAAGAAGTTCCTGTAAAATAGTCTAATAGGGGGTATAGGTGTTGTGTTAGTTGTCTTTTCAGAGGTTGCATGGCTTTTCACTTTCCTTCTTATGATGTCTTCGATGAAACCATTGGAGAAGCCGTTATTGACTAGAACCTGCCTTACCCTACAGAGTTCTTCGTCGACTTGCTTCCATTCTGAGCTGTGGCTGAGAGCACGGTCGACGTATGCGTTAACAACACTCCTCTTGTACCTGTCAGGGCAGTCGCTGTTGGCATTTAGGCACATTCCTATGTTTGTTTCCTTAGTGTAGACTGCAGTGTGGAAACCTCCGCCCTTTTCCATGACTGTTACATCTAGAAAAGGCAGCTTCCCATCCTTTTCCGTCTCGTAAGTGAAACGCAGCACGGAACTCTGCTCAAATGCCTCCTTCAGCTCCTGCAGATGTCTGACATCAGGTACCTGTGTAAAAATGTCGTCAACATACCTGCAGTATATGGCCGGTTTCAAGTTCATGTCGACTAAGACTTTTTGCTCGATGGTACCCATGTAGAAGTTTGCAAACAGGACACCTAGGGGAGAACCCATGGCGACCCCATCTACTTGCTTATACATGTGCCCATCCGGGCTCAAGAAGGGTGCCTCTTTAGTACAAGCTTGGAGTAGTTTCCTCAGAATACTTTCTGAGGAAAGAGCCTCGTTGGACGTAGAATCGCTGTTTACCAACGTACCTGTGGACGAGACAATCGGAATGATAGCCGACAGAGTGTATCGTGATCCAGCCTGTACTCCTCTTGACATGCCAGAAAGTATTCTGAGGAAACTACTCCAAAGTATTCTGAGGAAACTACTATATATATAT